>NW_028159586.1:0-4000 GCF_964263955.1 Coregonus lavaretus
CTCTCCTCCTCTCCCCCCTCTCCTCTCCTCCTCTCCTCCTCTCCTCCTCTCCTCCTCTCCCTCTCTCAACCTCCTCTCCCTCTCTCCTCCTCTCCCACTCTCCTCTCCTCTCCCCCCTCTTCCCCTCTTCTTTTCCCTCCCTTACATTATATAATATATATTTGAGGAGGGGAGGGAGAGAGAGAGAGAGAGAGAGAGAGAGGGAGGGAGGGAGGAGGAAGAGAGTAATGTGGCAGATGTTGAGAGGGGGAGGGAAAGGGGAGAAGAGAGGGAGGAGAGGGAGAGATGGGAGAGAGAAAAAATATTATTATCATTGACTTCTCACAAGTGATGTCATCATAACCAGTAACCTTTTCCACTCTTGGCCCAGCCCAGCTGACATGCATATAGCATCAGGCCTGTTGAGTTGACTTGGGTAACAGACCTCTAGCTTCTACACCACATCCCCCCTTCTCATGCTCTAACATGAGACATCATCAGTACTCATTTTGGGTGCTGGTACTGTTTATTTTAGGTGCTGGAACATTAACCAATATTCGGTGAACTCAAGCAGTAGAAAGTTTGATGTGACTTTCCCAAGTCAAGCACTGATGATAATGTAAGATATTATAGCACACACTATGTGAACTTTGCTGCTCTGTCAGCAGTTTCCTGTGGGGTTTTTCAAAACAGATCAGTTTGACGTAGTTAGCTGAGTTCAACCAGTGATCCAAGATAAGTTGCTAAGAAGTTTATCTCACATCAAAGACCTAATGAACTAATGACATAGAAGTCATATAGCCTAGCAGAATTGTCCACTCTTCAGTCCACTCTTCATGACAGTAGACTTGTATAGCTCAGTGGAGCCCCAGTTAGAGACAGATATGATACCTGCAGTGATATTGATGATCTTGTTCTGGAGCACAGGTAGGATGCTGTTATACTGATATACACTTGTGACAGTTACTGAGATATGATTTGATATTGTAAGATATATGATCATTTGCAGAGTTAGTAAATAACATGCAACTGGAAGCAGACAGTAAAAATCTGTCTTAAAGCAGGACAATGATGTAATCACCTGTAAATGTACTTTACTGTAGCATAATTGTCCATCTGGGGACAGGCAATAATGTCAGTTAAGTTGTGATGGTGTCATGCATCTGACTGTTGTATATTCAGTGTGTCAATGATTGATTGTATATGTCTCTATGTAAATGAAAGAGAGTATATATTATATATTTTATATTGGTCATCTGTTGGAGGGGGAGGGGGGGGGGGGTGTAAATGCTAGATGCCACAAAACACACCCTGCACACACACACACACATTCAGGGTGATGTCTTTACACAAAGCCACATTGAAACACTTTGACTAACTCCTTGATGAGATCCACAACTAGGGAATTTTTTAATGCCTTCCAAGCCTGTCTTAATGAATTGGACCTGGAGTTACTATCAGCTCAAAACAATTAGTTTGAATGTCGTATAGAGCTGCTCTTTCTTTTTAAACAATCTTAAGAGCTGTCATTTTATTGTGAGGAACTGTAGTTTATCAGACCTTTTTCTGTTCTGTCCTCTGTTGTGTGAGTGATCAGGTCACAGACTCAGGTCTGTTCCAATGATAGAGGTCTGTGACCTGAGTCAAGATCAACAGGCCTGATGCTATATGTCAGGAAGAGAGAGAGAACGCGAGAGAGACGAGTAGAGAGAGAGAGAGAGAAAGAGAGAGGAGTAGAGAGAGACAGAGACAGAGAGAGAGAGAGAGAGAGAGAGAGAGAGAGAGAGAGAGAGAGAGAGAGAGAGAGAGAGAGAGAGAGAGAGAGAGAGAGAGAGAGAGAGAGAGAGAGAGAGAGAGGAGAGAGGAGAGAGAACGAGGAGAAAGCAGGGAGTGGGGAGAGAGAGGAGGGGAGGGGACAGAGAGGAGGGAGTGGAGCGAGAGAGGAGGGAGTGGGGAGAGAAAGGAGGGAGTGGGGAGAGAGAGGAGTGAGTGGTGTTCAATTAGACTTCAATGTGTCAAATTGGAGGTCCTGTTGTCTGGACCTATGGCAGTCTCTAATAGGGTGCCATAGGGTTCAATTCCCAGGCCGACTCTATTCTCTGTGTATATCAATGATGTCGCCCTTGCTGCTGGTGACTCTCAGATCCACATCTACGCAGACGACACCATTTTGTATACATCTGGCCCTTCATTGGACACTGTGTTAACAAACCTCCAAACGAGCTTCAATGCCATACAACACTCCTTCAGTAGCCTCCAACTGCTCTTAAACTCTAGTTAAACTTCAATCGAACGCTGCTGGCACCCGCCCACCCAACTAGAATCACAACTCTCGACGGGTCTGACCTAGAGTATGTGGACAACTACAAATACCTAGGTGTCTGGATAGACTGTAAACTCTCCTTCCAGACTCACATTAAGAATCTCCAATCCAAAGTTAAATCTAGAATAGGTTTCCTATTTCGCAACAAAGCCTCCATCACTCATGCTGCCAAACATGCCCTCGTAAAACTGACTATCCTACCGATCCATGACTTCGGCGATGTCATTTACAAAATAGCCTCCAACACTCTACTCAGCAAATTGTATGTAGTCTATCACAGTGCCTTCCGTTTTGTCTCCAAAGCACCATATACTACCCACCACTGTGACCTGTACGCTCTTGTTGGCTGGTCCTCACTACATATTCGTCACCAAACCCACTGGCTCCAGGCCATCTATAAATCACTGCTAGGCAAATCCCCGCCTTATCTTAGCTCATTGGTCACCATAGCAACACCCACCCGTAGTATGCGCTCCAGCAGGTACTGTGGGGAAAAAAAGTATTCATTCAGCCACCAATTGTGCAAGTTCTCCCACTTAAAAAGATGAGAGAGGCCTGTAATTTTCATCATAGGTACACGTCAACTATGACAGACAAAATGAGATTTTCTTTCACCAGAAAATCACATTGTAGGATTTTTAATGAATTTATTTGCAAATTATGGTGGAAAATAAGTATTTGGTCAATAACAAAAGTTTCTCAATACTTTGTTATATACCCATTGTTGGCAATGACACAGGTCAAATGTTTTCTGTAAGTCTTCACAAGCTTTTCACACACTGTTGCTGGTATTTTGGCCCATTCCTCCATGCAGATCTCCTCTAGAGCAGTGATGTTTTGGGGCTGTCGCTGGGCAACACGGACTTTCAACTCCCCCCAAAGATTTTCTATGGGGTTGAGATCTGGAGACTGGCTAGGCCACTCCAGGACCTTGAAATGCTTCTTACGAAGCCACTCCTTCGTTGCCCGGGTGGTGTGTTTGGGATGATTGTCATGCTGAAAGACCCAGCCACGTTTAATTTTCAATGCCCTTGCTGATGGAAGGAGGTTTTCACTCAAAATCTCATGATACATGGCCCCATTCATTCTTTCCTTTACACGGATCAGTCGTCTTGGTCCCTTTGCAGAAAAACAGCCCCAAAGCATGATGTTTCCACCCCCATGCTTCACAGTAG
Source organism: Coregonus lavaretus (assembly GCF_964263955.1). Taxonomy (NCBI): domain Eukaryota; kingdom Metazoa; phylum Chordata; class Actinopteri; order Salmoniformes; family Salmonidae; genus Coregonus; species Coregonus lavaretus. The sequence continues at coordinate 3,478 of NW_028159586.1, forward strand.
GTATGGTGTTCTTTGGATGCAACTCAGCATTCTTTGTCTTCCAAACACGACGAGTTGAGTTTTTACCAAAAAGTTATATTTTGGTTTCATCTGACCATATGACATTCTCCCAATCCTCTTCTGGATCATCCAAATGCACTCTAGCAAACTTCAGACGGGCCTGGACATGTACTGGCTTAAGCAGGGGGACACGTCTTGCACTGCAGGATTTGAGTCCCTGGCGGCGTAGTGTGTTACTGATGGTAGGCTTTGTTACTTTGGTCCCAGCTCTCTGCAGGTCATTCACTAGGTCCCCCCGTGTGGTTCTGGGATTTTTGCTCACCGTTCTTGTGATCATTTTGACCCCACTGGGTGAGATCTTGCGTGGAGCCCCAGATCGAGGGAGATTATCAGTGGTCTTGTATGTCTTCCATTTCCTAATAATTGCTCCCACAGTTGATTTCTTCAAACCAAACTGCTTACCTATTGCAGATTCAGTCTTCCCAGCCTGGTGCAGGTCTACAATTTTGTTTCTGGTGTCCTT
>NW_028159585.1:0-4000 GCF_964263955.1 Coregonus lavaretus
CATAGTTCTTATACCAGTCATTTCAGTTTAGGGAAGTGAACAAGTGCACACTTTAAGAGAAAGGAGACATAATTGGGACAATGCATCGTTCTAGACTGCAGTCATGCGTCTGTGACACCAGACTATCACCTAGTGGCCATAAGAGGAACTGTCCTATCAGTATGTTTTTACTGCTGTCTCAAAACAACACATGACCTGCATTTATGATATGATTCATGTGTGAGTACTAAAAGCATATGAATATAGTATATTATATTCTAGTATATTTATTATATATGTGGGTCTGATAAGTAAACACTCTTAATGTTTGCTGTTTTATCACTAAGAAGAACATTGGGCACTATGTAACCAAACACGTGGAACCTCATGATATGAGAGATAAGGAGTGTTTAAAAAGGTGAGTCCTGAACCCTGTAGACTACTACACTACTTCTGAAGAAGACCAGACTCATTTCAGAATGAAGACTGCTATTGTTCTGACGGTGTTGCTGTTGGGTCATGGCTAGAAAGAATCCAGCTTTTGTCAGATTAACGTCAGATTTGACTTTTCGTAGCAGGTTAGGAGAATTTGTGCAGCAGTTTAGGAGAATTAACGTAGCAGGTTAGGATAATTAGGTTAAAGTTAGGAAAAGGGTTAGGATTAGCTAAAATGCCTCAACAAAAAATATACTTTTGACATTAATTTGACAAAATCTGGATCCTTAATTGCCATGTAGTCCTCTGTAGCTCAATTGGTAGAGAGCATGGCGCTTTTAACATTTACATTTTAGTCATTTAGCAGACGCTCTTATCCAGAGCGACTTACAGTTAGTGAATGCATACATTATTTATTAATTTTTTTTCCTACCCCCTGTGGGAATCGAACCCACAACCCTGGCGTTACAAACGCCATGCTCTATCAACTGAGCTACATCCCTGCCGGCCATTCCCTCCCCTACCCTGGACGACGCTGGGCCAATTGCGCGCCGCCCCATGGGTCTCCCGGTCGCACCGGCTACGACAGAGCCTGGATTCGAACCAGGATCTCTAGTGGCACAGCTAGCACTGCGATGCAGTGCCTTAGACCACTGCGCCACTCGGGAGACTGATGCCAGGGTAGTGAGTGTTTTGAGTTTTGAGTATCTGAGATGTAGTTTCATCATACGTGTGTTAACAATTGGGGAAAACTGTAATGGTTAATCACTTAACCGTTTGGTAATGCTATATATTTTAAACTGGTTTGTCGACTATATATGGATTTAGAGAACTACAGAAATTAAATCTGTTTGTAAAGTATAAACATTTAAATTACATGTATGATACACGATGAACATACATAATGACTACTCATTATTACTAATTGATTTCACATAGTGGGAACCACAATTAGTCACCATATAAAAGGGGGTGTGAACACTTCCAGTGTCTTTCAATATGGAGCAGGATAGACAGCAAGGGAGAGGAAGACACCAAAGAGCTGGTGGACAAGAGCCCCATCAGAGAGGAGGACAAGGGGCCCGTCAGAGAGGTGGACATGGGCCCCGTCAGAGAGGAGGACATGGGCCCCGTCAGAGAGGAGGACATGGGCCCCGTCATAGAGGAGGACATGGGCCCCATCAGAGAAGAGGACAAGGGCCCCATCAGAGAGGAGGACAAGGGGCCCGTCAGAGAGGTGGACATGGGGCCCGTCAGAGAGGTCGACATGGGCCCCATCAGAGAGGAGGACAAGGGGCCCGTCAGAGAGGAGGACATGGGGCCCGTCAGAGAGGTGGACATGGGCCCCGTCGAGAGGTGGACAATGGGCCCCGTCAGAGAGGAGGACATGGGCCCGGTCAGAGAGGAGGACATGGGCCCCATCAGAGAGGAGGACATGGGCCCCGTCAGAGAGGAGGACATGGGGCCCGTCAGAGAGGAGGACATGGGCCCCGTCAGCGAGGAGGACAAGGGGCCCGTCAGAGAGGTGGACATGGGCCCCGTCAGAGAGGAGGAAATGGGCCCCATCAGAGAGGAGGACATGGGCCCCGTCAGAGAGGAGGACATGGGCCCTGTCAGAGAGGTGGACATGGGCCCCGTCAGAGAGGAGGACATGGGCCCCGTCAGAGAGGAGGACAAGGGGCCCGTCAGAGAGGAGGACATGAGCCCCATCAGAGAGGAGGACATGGGCCCCATCAGAGAGGAGGACAAGGGGCCCGTCAGAGAGGAGGACATGGGGCCCGTCAGAGAGGTGGACATGGGCCCCGTCGAGAGGTGGACAATGGGCCCCGTCAGAGAGATGGACAAGGGGCCCGTCAGAGAGGAGGACAAGGGGCCCGTCAGAGAGGAGGACATGGGCCCCGTCAGAGAGGAGGACATGGGCCCCGTCAGAGAGGAGGACATGGGCCCCGTCAGAGAGGAGGACATGGGCCCCGTCAGAGAGGAGGACAAGGGGCCCGTCAGAGAGGAGGACAAGGGGCCCGTCAGAGAGGTGGACATGGGCCCCGTCAGAGAGGAGGACAAGGGGCCCGTCAGAGAGGAGGACAAGGGGCCCGTCAGAGAGGTGGGCATGTGCCCCGTCAGAGAGGAGGACATGGGCCCCGTCAGAGAGGAGGACATGGGCCCCGTCAGAGAGGTGGACATGCGCCCCGTCAGAGAGGAGGACATGGGCCCCGTCAGAGAGGAGGACAAGGGGCCCGTCAGAGAGGAGGACATGGGCCCCATCAGAGAGGAGGACATGGGTCCCGTCAGAGAGCTGGACATGGGCCCCATCAGAGAGGAGGACAAGGGGCCCGTCAGAGAGGAGGACAAGGGGCCCGTCAGAGAGGTGGACATGGGCCCCGTCAGAGAGAAGGACAAAGGGCCCGTCAGAGAGGTGGACATGGGCCCCGTCAGAGAGTGTCTGGGTAATGGTGTAACTGGACTAGATTCTCCCAGAGTGTCTGGGTCATGGTGTAACTGGATGAGATTCTCCCAGAGTGTCTGGGTCATGGTGTAACTGGCTGAGATTCTCCCAGAGTGTCTGGGTAATGGTGTAACTGGCTGAGATTCTCCCAGAGTGTCTGGGTCATGGTGTAACTGGCTGAGATTCTCCCTGAGTGTCTGGGTCATGGTGTAACTGGCTGAGATTCTCCCAGAGTGTCTGGGTAATGGTGTAACTGGCTGAGATTCTCCCAGAGTGTCTGGGTCATGGTGTAACTGGCTGAGATTCTCCCAGAGTGTCTGGGTTATGGTGTAACTGGGAAAACTTCACCCTATATTCAATGGTACCCTGTTCCCTATATAGAGCACTCACTACTATTGACCAGGGCCCACGGGGCTATACACTATACAGCTAAATGCTAATAGGACACTATACAGCTAAATGCTAATAGGACACTATACAGCTAAATGCTAATAGGACACTATACAGCTAAATGCTAATAGGACACTATACAGCTAAATGCTAATAGGTCACTATACAGCTAAATGGAGGAAATAATGACATTGGTATAATTGAACATTTATGTCCCACAACATCTAATCTGTCTTTGTTTTAAGAATTTAAAAACAAAACTTGCTGTTGAAAAGACAATCAAAAGGTGTTTGTGTGTGTTTGTGTGTTTGTGTTAGTGCTGAGCAATTAGTGCTTTTTGAGGTCTGTTCGGTTTTGGTTCGATTACAAAAAAATAACGGTTTTCAAATTCGATAATAAAAAAAAACATGAAATGCATTATGAAATAATTGAGTTGCAATGGTTTTAGAGCTTTTTATTGGAAATTTCAAAACCAAAAACAGTGAACATTCAATAGCCAAAACATTGAAAATATTCCATTGTCCCTGTCAGGTCCACACTGGGTAGGGATCAATAGAAAAATAGGAAATCACTATGAAATCATCAAATATTTCAGTTGTGTAGGTGTTCCTGTCATGAGAATGTTGTTATCTCAATGGTTGAAGTCAACTACTTCTTAAATCTTTGAATAATTCCCAGAGGTGTAAATCTCTAGTTTAAATAAATTAAACAAAGACCCCTTATTGGGCAGTAGGTTCATTCATTCATTTACTA
>NW_028159584.1:0-27471 GCF_964263955.1 Coregonus lavaretus
TATCTGACATGGTACAGGTGTCTTATTTTTTAAACTCCATAACCATGTGTGTGAGGTGTATACACTCTGGATAAGAGCGTCTGCTAAAGGACTAATATGTAAAATGTATACTTTTGTTTCAAAGTAGATTTGTTTAAGACTACCGACAAACACTCTGTGTGACCCTGATGTAGCCACTGCAGTAAAAGGTTAATTGTTGAAAACAAATGTGGTCTCCTTGTGAATGCTTTCCTAACATTAAAACTGTAAAACCAATTGTCTTACTCTGTTGAAAAATGGTAAACACTTAACCCTCTAGAGTCTAAACCAGTCTATGCCGGGGATGGGGGTTCTAAGCTAAGATGGGGTGCTAAGCTAACATATGGAATTGTTTTAAGATGGTATACCAAGGAGCATTTAGTTATTTGATTTGAAATTTTAAGACCCCTTAAGGTATAAAAAATATATATTAAAAAAATGATTGGATGAAAGTACCACTATTAGCCAATAGAAACGCACTGAATAACAGATTCACTACATGGATCAAAAGACAGTCCCCCAAAAATCTAAAGGAAGTTTGTTCTGAAGTGTCTGTCCTATACCTGAGAGACATAAGAAAGATCAGGAAACTATTTGACGTGTTGTAGCAGAGCGAACGGTCTATGACTTGGGTAGCTGGAGTCTTTGTCATGACAGAGGTCCTGGATGGCCAGGGAGCTCAGCCACAGTGATGTTCTAGGCCGTACACACTACCCTCTGTAGCGGCTTGCGGTCAGATGCTGAGCTGTTGCCATACCAAGCGGTGATGCTGCCAGTCAAGATTGCTCTCAATGTTGCAGCTGTATAACTTTTTGAGGAGCTCAGTGTTATGCTGCGAGTAATAATGAGTTCCAGTTCCCCTGTATAGTCCTGTAGCCCTGTAGTCCTGTAGCCCTGTAGTCCTGTAGTCCTGTAGTCCCTGTAGCCCTGTAGTCCTGTAACCCTGTAGTCATGTAGCCCTGTAGTCCTGTAGTCCTGTAGTCCTGTAGTCATGTAGCCCTGTAGTCCTGTAAGTCCTGTAGTTATGTAGCCCTGTAGCCCTGTAGTCCTGTAGTCCTGTAGTCCTGGATCCTGTAGTCCTGGAGCCCTGTAGTCCTGTAGCCTTGTAGTCCTGTAGCCCTCTGCACACATAAGCTTGTTAGCTAGCCAGACATTCGAAGTTACTTCATAGAAGCCGCTCCTCTGTAGGTATAATTCTGTGGGCCAAATTCAGATCATGCATGTCATAACAACAAAATGCTCAGCACTTCAAGCCAAGCCTCTTCTCCACCCTCTCGCGCTCTCTTCCCACCCCGCAAAATTTCAGTCTCATCTCGCGCCCAGCACTCATCTGTCCAATGCATGTAAATACCTTGCCCGCTCCATAGTAAGCTGCTCTATCCACATTGAAGTAATTTAATGCCGACCTAAAGGTTTTTAAAAAATGAGTACAGAGTTTTAAAAAGGAACAGAAAGGAACGATACAAACCATTACTTTTTTTGGTTTCAAACCGGTTCAGAACTTTATTTTGCTGGTCGGAAGCAAAAGTGAAGTGTGAACTGAACAAAAAAAATAATGTTCTGTTCAGAATGAAATGATTGGAAACCTATATTTTGGTTCCAACCGCTGATGTTATGTAGCCATACCAAACCTAATATGTCATACTAATTGGAGTATCCTGGATTTTCATTTACAATGTTACGTGTAGTCAATGAGAACCAGGCTGCTCTGACTGACCTCCCCTTCACCACCACCCCTTGCTCTCCCCTAACCCTCCTCTGACAGTGTATCCTGTGATAAACCCCAAACACCTCTCCTCTCCACCTAACCCTCCTCTGTCACCCCCTTCACTAGCTCCTCCTCCTAATCTCCACCTAACCCTCCTCTGACACCCCCTCCACTAGCTCCTCCTCCTAATCTCCACCTAACCCTAGGTTATCTAGGGGAGGAAGGGGGTTATTCACGTTTAGGGGGAAAATATTATTGAATCTGTCTCTCTGGCTATCTTAAACTTTTTACCTAAATGTCTCTCTCTCTCTCTCTCTCATCTGTGTGTCACTCTACGTCTATCTCACTGTCTCTCTCGCTGTCTCTCTGTCTCTCTGATTTACTAAAACTCTGTCTCTCTCTGACTGTCTCTTTCTGACTGTCTCTCTCTCTGTCTCTCTCTGACTGTCTCTCTCTCTCTCTCTCTCTCTCTCTCTCTCTCTCTCTCTCTCTCTCTCTCTTTCTCTCTGTCTCTCTCTTTGTCTCTCTCTCTCTCTCTCTCTCTCTCTCTCTCTCTCTCTCTCTGTCTCTCTCTCTCTCTGTCTCTGTCTCTGTCTCGCTCTCTGCCTCTTTCTCTGTCTCTCTCCCATCTCTCTCTGTCTCTTTCTGTCTCTCTCTCTGTCTCTCTCCCTCTGTCTCTGTCTCTGTCTCTCTCTCGCTCTCTGCCTCTTTCTCTGTCTCTGTCTCTGTCTCTCTCTCTCTCTCTCTCTCTCTCTCTCTCTCTCTCTCTCTCTCTCTCTCTCTCTCTCTCTCTCTCTCCTCTCTCTCTCTCTCTCTCTATATATATATATATATATATATATATATATATATATATATACAGTGAGGGAAAAAAGTATTTGATCCCCTGCTTATTTTGTACGTTTGCCCACAGACAAAGAAATGATCAGTCTATAGTTTTAATGGTAGGTTTATTTGAACAGTGAGATACAGAATAACAACAAAATCCAGAAAAAAGCATGTCAAAAATGTTATAAATTGATTTGCATTTTATTGAGGGAAATAATTATTAGACCCCCTCTCAATCAGAAAGATTTCTGGCTCCCATGTGTCTTTTATACAGGTAACAAACTGAGATTAGGAGCACACTCTTAAAGGGAGTGCTCCTAATCTCAGCTTGTTATCTGTATATAAGACACCTGTCCACAGAAGCAATCAATCAATCAGATTCCAAACTCTCCACCATGGCCAAGACCAAAGAGCTCTCAAGGATGTCAGGGACAAGATTGTAGACCTACACAAGGCTGGAATGGGCTACAAGACCATCGCCAAGCAGCTTGGTGAGAAGGTGACAACAGTTGGTGCGATTATTCGCAAATGGAAGAAACACAAAATAACTGTCAATCTCCCTCGGCCTGGGGCTCCATGCAAGATCTCACCTCGTGGAGTTGCAATGATCATGAGAACGGGAGGAATCAGCCCAGAACTACACGGGAGGTATCTTGTCAATGATCTCAAGGCAGCTGGGACCATAGTCACCAAGAAAACAATTGGTAACACACTACGCAGTGAAGGACTGAAATCCTGCAGCGCCCGCAAAGTCCCCCTGCTCAAGAAAGCACATATACAGGGCCGTCTGCAGTTTGCCAATGAACATCTGAATGATTCAGAGGAGAACTGGGTGAAAGTGCTGTGGTCAGATGAGACCAAAATCATCGCATCAAAGGGACGATGGACGGGGCCATGTACCGTCAAATCTTGGGTGAGAACCTCCTTCCCTCAGCCAGGGCATTGAAAATGGGTCGTGGATGGGTATTCCAGCATGACAATGACCCAAAACACACGGCCAAGGCAACAAAGGAGTGGCTCAAGAAGAGGCACATTAAGGTCCTGCTGTGGCCTAGCCAGTCTCCAGACCTTAATCCCATAGAAAATCTGTGGAGGGAGCTGAAGGTTCGAGTTGCCAAACGTCAGCCTCGAAACCTTAATGACTTGGAGAAGATCTGCAAAGAGGAGTGGAACAAAATCCCTCCTGAGATGTGTGCAAACCTGGTGGCCAACTACAGGAAACATCTGACCTCTGTGATTGCCAACAAGGGTTTTGCCACCAAGTACTAAGTCATGTTTTGCAGAGGGGGTCAAATACTTATTTCCCTCATTAAAATGCAAATCAATTAATAAAATTTTTGACATGCGTTTTTCTGGTTGTTATTCTGTCTCTCACTGTTCAAATAAACCTACCATTAAAATTATAGACTGATCATGTCTTTGTCAGTGGGCAAACTTACAAAATCAGCAGGGGATCAAATACTTTTTTCCCTCACTGTATATATATATATCGGACTGTCTCTCTCTCTGGCTCTCGCTCTCTCTCTCTCTCTCTCTCTCTCTCTCTCTCTCTCTCTCTGTCTCTTTGTCTCTCTCTCTCTATGTCTATCTCTCGGTCTCTCTGTCCCTCTCTCTCTCATATCAATACTGTATTCTGTTTATTCTGTAAATAGATTTGCAGTACAAGGTTTAGATGTACTTTACTGTAGCGTTCTTCTACAGCTTCTAATAGTGCTACTATTTTAATCTTTAGAAGGTTTATGAATCCTCAATGAACTTTCCAATTGGACTGATGAAACAAAAAATCCAAACGTGGCTTTGTGTACCAGATCATTATTAATCCAAAGACAAGACATCAAAAACAGGACTACGGGTTTTTAAGATACCACACCTACATTTGGTAGTGATTATAAGGCTGGCTAACTGGCTCTCTGGCACAATATTATAATGGTTGTACCCTTATAGAGGGTTCCCTTCAATCACCACTTGTTCACCTAAAATCAGGCTTTTTATTCAATCTGAGGGAACATAAATAAAACAGTTAATGCTATTGGCCAACTGGCTACATAGTCATTGAATGATTCTAGTATACTGTTTTATAATAGGGTCAACATAAAGCATGGCAGATGTTCCTCGACCAATAACAGAAGCTGTTTTTAAATGGTGGGAGTTGCCCTTTACACTTGTACCTGTTTACAGTTTGAAAATTGCAGATTTGGGCACTGATAAGCACCTACATTGGAATGCAGTGCTGTACAATAACATGCTATACGTGACATCATAGCGCTGTATGGGTTTTGACTGACAGAAGTTCTGAACTGGAGCACCGCACGCGACAAGAAGTTGCGCCCATTTTTTGTTGTCTGATTGAGGGAAATGCTGTAAATTAAGAGGACTTTATGTATTTTGAAAGATGATATGTTGAGGATTATAATAAATACCGCTTTGATGTCATACAAGCATGCCAAACACCCGTGAGTCCAAATGTGCTCTTCACATTTCCATATCATAAAACTCATGTCATATACAGTGTCAACGTTGTTGTTGTTTTTTTACCCTGGGTTGTTCTGAACAGAATGAGCCTGTGTTTGTCTATTGTGAAGAAATGTTGCCACAGAACACGCACCTGAATGCACTCATGACTCCTTTCTATGCGCACCAAAATTACCATCTGTTTCTCTGAATTGCCTTGTGAAACACTAACACTGTAAGACGGTATTGTATAACTTAGCCAGCCATGTTGGCAATGGAACAAGCTTTCAAATGATGCCCAGCTGACCCAGATTGAGATTTATAATGGGCCGTTTTTTGGATTGCGTAAACAACAACAGTAATTGTGTGATGGAGGGGAGGCAGGGCTGTGTTCCAAACAAAACAACTACCAGTGTGCTTGCTCTAGTTCCTCAACAGCAAAGCTAGGAGATCTCAAAAAATCACCTTATAGTTGAAGACTCTTCTTTGTCATTAAAGTGCATTGCGGTTACTTAGGAACTGTGCACACTTTGGAGAGGTGTGTGGCCACTTGGGGACACCAGTTAGTCCTCTCACTCAAACCCTTGTCATTTTGTTGTCTTATGTTGCACCTACCCCACGTTTTCCAGGAATATTCTTATCATGTTACTGAATGTATCCAGAGTATTTTCAGATTTCGTTGTCTAGAAATGCGGCGAAAAGTACATTAAATGTAAAATGCACATAAAATCAAGTGTAATGTTTGGATTCAGTCTTGTGTCAGGTGAACTGTTGTGTCCTCAATTTTGGTCTAATAATTTTCCCATTTTCCCATCTCCAAACTGTTCCGTTTCAATTGCTACCATGCTGATGCATATGCTTTTCATATTTCATCTGTAAGAAACATTTCCATTTAGCCCTATCCATATACAGTGCCTTCAGAAAGTGAAAACATGTTTTTAGAAATGTAGCAAATGTATTGAAAATGAAATACAGAAATATCTCATTTATATAAGTATTAACACCCCTGTGTCAATACTTTGTAGAAACACCTTTGGCAGCAATTACAGCTTTGAGTCGTCTTGGGCATGTCTGTATCAGCTTTGCACATCTGGATTTGGGGATTTTCTCACATTCATCCTTGCAGATGTACTAAAGCTCTGTTAAGTTAGATGGGGATCGGCAGTGAACAGCAATCTTCAAGATTTTTTATGGGATTCAAGTCTGAAGCATGTTCTCATCAAGGATTTGCCTGTATTTGGCTCCATTCATTGTTCCCTCTACCCTTACCAGTCTCCCAGTCCCTGCCGCTGAAAAGCATCCCCATGGCATGATGCTGCCACCACCATGCTTCACGGTAGGGATGGTGTTAGATGGGTGATGAGCTGTGCCTGGTTTTCTCCAGACATTGCGCTTTGTCTCATCAGAGCACACAATCCTTTGCCTTTTGCTCTCAGAGTCTTTCACATGCCTTTTTGTAAACTCCAGGCGTGCTAATAATGTAATGAGTAATAATGAGTTCCATGCCGAACAGTTGCCATACCAAGCGGTGATGCAGCCTGTCAAGATGCTCTCAATGTTGCAGCTGTATAACTTTTTGAGGAGCTCAGTGTTATGCTGCAAGTAATAATGAGCCCTGTAGTCCTGTAGCCCTGTAGCCCTGTAGTCCTGTAGCCCTGTAGCCCTGTAGTCCTGTAGCCCTGTAGTCCTGTAGCCCTGTAGTCCTGTAGTCCTCTAGCCTTCTAGCCCTGTAGCCCTGTAGCCCTGTAGTCCTGTAGTCCTGTAGCCCTGTAGTCCTGTAGTCATGTAGCCCTGTAGTCCTGTAGCCCTGTAGTCCTGTAGTCCTGTAGCCCTGTAGCCCTGTAGTCCTGTAGACCTGTAGTCCTGTAGTCCTCTAGCCCTGTAGCCCTGTAGTCCTGTAGCCCTGTAGTCCTGTAGCCCTGTAGCCCTGTAGCCATGTAGTCCTGTAGCCCTGTAGTCCTGTATCCCTGTAGCCCTGTAGTCCTGTAGTCCTGTAGCCCTGTAGCCCTGTAGCCCTGTAGTCCTGTAGTCCTGTAGCCCTGTAGCCCTGTAGCCATGTAGTCCTGTAGTCCTGTAGTCCTGTAGCCCTGTAGCCCTGTAGTCCTGTAATCCTCTAGACCTGTAGTTATGTACTCCAGGCGTGCTGTCATGTGCCTTTTTCTCAGGAGTGGCCCCCGTATGGCCACTCTCCCATAATGCCCAGATTGGTGAAATGCTGTAGAAACTGTTGGCTTTCTGGCAGGTTCTTCCATCTCAGCCAAGGAACTCTGTAGTTCTGTCAGAGTGGTCATTGGTTTCTTGGTCACCGCCCTGACCAAGGTCCTTCTTGCCCGGTGGCTCAGTTTGGTCGGACGGCCAGCTCTAGGCAGAGTTTGGGAAGTTCCATATTTTTTTCAATTTCCCAATAATGGAGAAACTTTCAACACTCTAGAAATGGTTTTATACCCTTCCCCAGATATATGCCACATCACATTTCCTTGGACTTTGTGGTATAGATTCTGTTCTCTGTCAACTGTGGGACCTTATGTACTTTATAGGTGTGTTTCTTTCTAAATCCAAACAATGTAATTGACCACAGGTGGACTCCAATCAAGTTGTAGTGGACATCTCAAGGATGATCAAATTATATTGGATGCACCTGAGCTCAATTTGGAGTGTCATAGCAAAGGGGTGTGAATACTTACAGTACCAGTCAAAAGTTTGGACACTGTCAAGGCGTGCTGTAGGTGCAGTGGCGGAATCAAATGCAGGACGCAGACGGATAATCCAATAGACTTGTATTGAGCCGAAACACGGCAAACGGACAACACTTGCCCGAAGGCGAAAATACGCACGAAGGCGAAATAGAAACAAACAGCGCACAAACAGGTGCGAAAACTCCAGCGCAGTGGAGAGAAGCTCAACCGAGCGAAAACACGTCTGACACAAACAATAATACACAACACCTGACACACACAACGGGAACTAAATAGGACACTAATTACACTAACTGAAAACAGGTGTGACAACACTCAGACAAAAGCAAACGAACATGAAACATACAACGGTGGCAGCTAGTACTCCGGAGACAACGAACGCCGAAGCCTGCCCGAACAAGGGAGAGAGGCAGCCTCGGCCGAAACCGTGACAGTACCCCCCCCCCTTGATGCGCGGCTCCAGACGTGCGCTGACTCCGGCCTCGGGGACGACCCGGAGGACGCGGAGCCGGGCGCGTCGGGTGCTCACGATGGAATTCCGTCAGGAAAGACGGGTCCAAAATGTCTCCCCTCGGCACCCAGCACCGCTCCTCCGGACCGTACCCCTCCCACTCCACTAGATACTGGAGACCCCCCATCCGACGTCTCGAATCCAAGATGGACCTCACGGAGTACGCCGGTGCCCCATCGATGTCCAATGGGGGCGGAGGAGTCTCCCTGATCTCACTGTCTTGGAGTGGGCCAGCTACCACCGGCCTGAGAAGGGACACATGGAACGAGGGGTTAATACTTTTATATTCAACAGGTAGCTGTAATTTATAACACACCTCGTTCAACCTTCCCAGGACTTTAAATGGCCCTACAAACCGCCGACCCAGTTTCCGACAGGGCAGGCGGAGGGGCAGGTTCCTGGTAGAGAGCCAGACTCGATCACCAGGTGCGTACACCGGTCCCTCACTGCGGTGGAGATCAGCGCTCGCCTTATGACGTCGGAGGGCCCGCTGCAGGTGGACGTGTGCAGCGTTCCATGTCTCCTCCGAGCGCCTCGCCCACTCATCCACCGCAGGAGCCTCGATCTGGCTCTGCTGCCAGGGTGCCAGAACCGGCTGGTAACCTAACACACATTGGAAAGGGGTTAGGTTAGTGGAGGAATGGCGTAGGGAATTCTGGGCCATTTCGGCCCAGGGAACGTACCTTGCCCACTCCTCCGGCCGGTCCTGGCAGTATGTTCTAAGAAACCTGCCCACATCCTGGTTTACACGTTCCACCTGCCCATTACTCTCCGGGTGGTAACCCGAGGTGAGACTCACCGAGACCCCCAACCGCTCCATAAAGGCCCTCCAGACTCTGGAGGTAAATTGGGGACCCCGATCAGACACAATATCCTCGGGTACCCCGTAGTGCCGGAACACATGGGTGAATAGGGCTTCGGCAGTTTGCAGGGCGGTAGGAAGGCCCGGCATGGGGAGCAAACGACAGGCCTTAGAAAACCGGTCCACAACGACCAGTATGGTGGTATTCCCCTGTGACGGAGGAAGGTCAGTAAGGAAATCCACCGAGAGGTGGGACCATGGTCGTTGTGGCACGGGCAGGGGTAGTAACTTACCCCTAGGCAGATGTCTAGGCGCCTTACACTGGGCGCACACCGAGCAGGAGGAAACATAAACCCTCACATCCCTTGCCAACGTGGGCCACCAGTACTTGGCACTAAGACAGTGCACTGTCCGGCCGATACCCGGATGTCCAGAGGAGGGTGACGTGTGAGCCCAATAGATCAATCGATCCCGAACCTCGAGCGGAACGTACTTCCGACCCTCCGGGCACTGTGGTGGACTAGGGTCGGTGCGTAACGCCCACTCGAGTTCAGTATCGACCTCCCACACTACCGGTGCCACCAGACACGACTCCGGCAGTATGGGAGTGGGCTCCACGGACCTCTCCTCCGTGTCATACCGCCGAGACAGCGCATCTGCCTTACCATTCTGTGACCCAGGGATGTACGTGATCTTAAAAGTAAACCTGGTCAAGAACATATTCCATCTTGCCTGGCGAGGGTTCAGCCTCCTCGCCGCCCGGATGTACTCCAGGTTACGGTGGTCCGTCAAAATGAGGAAAGGGTGTTGAGCCCCCTCAAGCCAGTGCCTCCACACCTTTAGAGCCTGTACCACGGCTAACAGCTCCCTGTCCCCTACGTCATAGTTCCGCTCCGCCGGACTGAGCTTCTTAGAATAAAAAGCACAGGGGCGGAGTTTAGGTGGCGCGCCAGACCGTTGTGAAAGCACGGCTCCTAGACCGGCCTCTGACGCGTCCACCTCTACCTGGAACGGCAAAGAGGGATCCGGATGCGCCAGCACCGGGGCCGAGGTAAACAGGTCCTTCAGCCTCCCAAACGCCCTGTCCACCTCGGCCGACCACTGCAGACGCACCGGACCCCCCTTCAAAAGAGACGTGATGGGAGCTGCCACCTGTCCAAAACCCCGGATAAACCTCCGGTAGTAATTCGCAAACCCCAAAAACTGCTGCACCTCCTTCACAGTGGTTGGTGTTTGCCAATTACGCACGGCCGACACCCGGTCTACCTCCATCTTCACCCCTGACGCAGACAACTGATACCCCAAAAAGGAGACCGACTCCTGGAAAAACAGACACTTCTCTGCCTTCACATACAGGTCGTGCTCCACCAGCCTCCGCAACACTCTACGCACCAGGGCCACATGCTCGACACGGGTAGGCGAGTACACGAGAATGTCATCTATGTACACCACCACCCCCTGCCCCTGCATGTCCCTGAAGATCTCATCCACGAATGATTGGAAAACTGACGGAGCGTTCATCAACCCGTATGGCATGACCAGATACTCGTAATGGCCCGAGGTGGTACTAAAGGCTGTCTTCCATTCATCGCCCTCCCTTATGCGCACCAAGTTGTACGCGCTCCTGAGATCTAATTTAGTGAAGAAACGCGCCCCATGCAACGACTCAGTCATGGTCGCAATCAGCGGGAGTGGATAACTGTACTTCACCGTAATCTGATTGAGACCACGGTAATCGATGCACGGGCGCAAACCACCATCCTTTTTCTTCACAAAAAAGAAACTCGAGGACGCAGGGGAAGTGGAAGGCCGTATGTATCCTTGTCTCAGAGATTCGTCTATGTAAGTCTCCATAGCTTTCTTCTCCTCTTGAGACAGAGGATACACATGGCTCCGTGGGAGCGCAGCTCCTGCCTGGAGGTCTATCGCACAATCTCCCTGCCTATGGGGCGGCAACTGCGTCGCCCTCGCCTTACTAAACGCAATAGCCAAATCCCCATACTCAGGGGGGACGTGCAATGCGGGCACCTGGTTTGGACTCTCCACCGAGGTAGCCCCTACGGAAACGCCCAAACATCTACCCACACACTGAGCAGACCACTCCATCAGAGCCCTCTCCTGCCACGAAATGGATGGGTTATGGGTACTCAACCAGGGCATGCCCAGCACCACCGGATACGCAGGAGAGTCAATCAGGAATAGCTGAATCATCTCCTGATGACCCCCCTGCGCACACATCCTAAGTGGCGCCGTGACCTCCCTGATCAAGCCCGTACCCAACGGACGGCTATCTAGGGCATGAACGGGGAAAGGAACATCAACAGGAAGAAGGGGAATCCCTAACGCTAAACAAAACTTTTTATCAATAAAATTCCCAGCCGCACCTGAATCTACCAGCGCCTTATGCTGGGAATGAGGTGCTACCTGTGGAAAACGCACAGGCATACAAAAATGTGCAACAGAGAGCTCTGGGTGAGTGGGGCGCCTACTCACCTGGAGGGAATCCCCAGTGCGGGACCTGTCGTCCTCTCCCCTAGGAGGCCATCCCCAGCACCTAGCCGCGGTGTGTCCTCCCCGACCACAGTTGGTGCAAGGGATGGACCCCCTAGTAAGCCGACCCCTCCTCCCTCTAGCGCCAGCGCCCCCGAGCTCCATGGGGCACGGCTCGGAAGCGCTGGAGGGTGAAATGGACGGACCCCCCTCGGAACGCCCGCGGGTAGCTAGCAGGTTATCCAACCTGATGGACATGTCGACCAACTGGTCGAACGTGAGGCTGGTGTCCCTACAGGCCAGCTCCCGACGGACGTCCTCTCGTAGACTACACCTGTAGTGATCGACGAGGGCCCGATCATTCCACCCTGCATCTGCCGCTAGAGTACGGAATTCGAGGGCGAACTCCTGAGCACTCCTCCTCCCCTGCCGGAGAAAGACCAGACGCTCCCCCGCCGCTTTCCCCTCCGGGGGATGGTCAAACACCGCCTTGAAGCGGCGGGAGAACTCGTTGTACGTGATGGTGTCCGCGTCGATCCTCCTCCACTCCGCGTTTGCCCATTCCAACGCCTTCCCGGACAGGCAGGAGATCAGGGCGGACACGCTCTCATGTCCCGAGGGCGCCGGATGCACGGTGGCCAGGTACAGCTCCACCTGGAGAAGGAAACCCTGGCACCCGGCCGCGGTCCCCTCGTAAGCCCTCGGGAGCGAGAGTCGGACTCCTCGGGGTTCTGGTGCGGGACTAGGCTGACTGGCCGATGGTGCTGGCACGGAGGGTGGCGGTGGAGGCGTCCCCCAGCCTCGGATGGTGGTGATCACCTCCTGCAGTGCGGTCCCCATCTGCAGGATCTGGTCCCCTTGCTCCCGGACCCTGTCCTCCAGAGTCGCCTGGGCTGCTGCGGCTCCTGCTGATTCCATAGGTGGTGTATTATTCTGTCAAGGCGTGCTGTAGGTGCAGTGGCGGAATCAAATGCAGGACGCAGACGGATAATCCAATAGACTTGTATTGAGCCGAAACACGGCAAACGGACAACACTTGCCCGAAGGCGAAAATACGCACGAAGGCGAAATAGAAACAAACAGCGCACAAACAGGTGCGAATACTCCAGCGCAGTGGAGAGAAGCTCAACCGAGCGAAAACACGTCTGACACAAAACAATAATACACAACACCTGACACACACAACGGGAACTAAATAGGACACTAATTACACTAACTGAAAACAGGTGTGACAACACTCAGACAAAAGCAAACGAACATGAAACATACAACGGTGGCAGCTAGTACTCCGGAGACAACGAACGCCGAAGCCTGCCCGAACAAGGGAGAGAGGCAGCCTCGGCCGAAACCGTGACAGACACACCTACTCATTCAAGGGTTTTTCTTTATTTTGGATAGCAAAGGGGTGTGAATACTTATGTAAATGAGATATTTCTGTATTTCATTTTCAAAACAGTTGCACAGATTTCTAAAAAAACACGTTTTCACTTTGTCATTATACGGTATTGTGTGTAGATGGGTGAGAATTATTATTATTTTGAATTCATTTTGAATTCAGGCTGTAACACAACAACATTTGGAATAAGGGGTATGAATACTTTCTGAAGGCACTGTAGGTAAATTCCCACGAGTGTAAACGGTTAACGACTGCCAGTGTAGCAGATGACAGACATTCTGACTGAAAACAGAAAACATGCCATTAAGTTGAAGAGAACCTGGCTGTTTCCTTGAATTTCTGTGTGCAGGGCGTGTCTTCAGCCAGTGGCTGCCTTTCATTCAACCGTTCAGCGTTCAGCTAAATAGGAAGATTGTACTCACTGACTGACAAATTATTTTGGGCTCGTTGTACAATCATCTCTAAACGATATGTATACATTACAAAGTAAGTCTACTTGGACAAATGCAAAGAACTTCTCTGTGTCAGAAAAAATACTAACCCAGAGCCAAGCAGAGAAAATGACAGCTGCTATTGTTTTTTGTGTTGTTGTTTTTTTTTTACAAAAAGTCCCAAGTATCTTTGAAATATGTATTATTATTTATATGTGTTGTGTCTTGAATCTTCAAGAAGTAGAAATGAACAACTGTCATCTCTCTGTGTTATGAACTTTAAATTATACTAAAGGACAAAGCCCCTGCAGTCATGAAGCAGTAAATTACTGTTCCATTCATATCCCTGGAGATAGTTAGCTTAGCAAACAAACTGTTGCAGAGAGAAGTCATTGTTCCTCCCATAACATCAAAGTGACATTCAACCCACATGCTTGTATAATGACGAACACATATAAAATAATAAAATACGTTGTGTTAGTGCTGTATAAAGGGTTCTGATATCCTATACAATATAGCAAAGCTTTTTGCTCTGTCATAGTTTTAATCTCTTTTCCCAGAGAAAACGCCACAATTAGGCCGAGGATTTCATCCGAAAATGTGGTGATGAATAGAATTGACATTGCATAATCCATGGCAGGCAGTGTCTGCTTCTTCTGACCGGTGGAATGTTATACTTATACTGTAACTGTTTGACTTCTCAGCAGCCAGAACCATGAACCATGAACCATGAACCATGAACCATGAATCGTGTGTCAGAAACATACACCCAGGAAGATACAACCATAACTTATTCTCTCAGAGTTTAAAGGTGTTTTGGATCTACAGCTTTGATCTGGAGATGATTTGATAGAGAAGACAGGGACACACAGAGACAGGCCAAGATAAACATACTCCAGGAGAAGACACAGAGAGGCAGTGTCTGTCTGTGTGCTAAAAACACGTGCTGATTCCTAGATCCTCCAACAGGCTGGAGTGTATTAGAGGAGAAAGGAAGAAGGTAACCTTATGGGAAACAGACAGAGAGAGAGAGAGAGAGAGAGAGAGAGAGAGAGAGAGAGAGAGAGAGAGAGAGACAGAGAGAGAGAGAGAGAGAGAGAGAGAGAGAGAGAGAGAGAGAGAGAGAGAGACAGAGAGAGAGAGAGAGAGAGAGAGAGAGAGAGACAGAGGAGAGAGAGAGAGAGAGAGAGAGAGAGAGAGAGATAGAGAGAGAGAGAGGGGGAGAGAGAGAGGAGAGATAGAGGGTGGGAGAGAAAGAGGGAGAGAGAGAGAGAGAGAGAGAGAGAGAGAGAGAGAGAGAGAGAGGAGAGAGAGAGAGAGAAAGAGAGAGAGAGAGACACAGAGAGACAGAGAGACACAGAGAGACACAGAGAGAGAGAGACAGAGGAGAGAGAGAGAGAGAAAGAGAAAGAGAAAGAGAAAGAGAAAGAGAAAGAGAAAGAGAAAGAGAAAGAGAAAGAGAAAGAGAGGGAAAGAGAAGGAGAGAGAGAACATCTGTAGTATCATACACTGTAGTGTAGAGCTGTTAGGAAACCAGAGGGTTAAGGGAACTGTAGCCACATATCACTAGCTCTCACAGTCTCACTGCAGAATTACGCTCATCCACCACCCCCGTCTACAGCACCCTAGCAAAACCCAAATCTACTAGTAGTAGTATCGCTCACTGTTGCCCCTAGTTGCCCGTTTTGTAGGCCGTCTAGGGTAACTGTCTAGGGAAGAGTCTAGGGTTAGGGTTGTAAAGTGATGTGTTTGTGTGTCTCTGAGTATGTGTTGGCCTATTGCTGAATCAGAATCTCTGAAGACCCTCCGTCCTCAGGACATGGACAGACGTCCAATTTCAACGTCAATCTTTAACAATCTCTCTGCTTATATCACGCACACACACACACACACACACACATTCAACTATGTTTAAGTGGGGCGGAGGGAACCAGGTTCTCCTTGGTGTGTACAGTAGAATCCCTTGAAAAACAGTGTGAGGAAGGAAGTCCTAAAAGCTCATTTGGAGTCCCATCTGGAATCATTCTGAGAAGATTGCCCTCTTCTAACACTGTAGAACCTTCTAGTAGAAAACTCTATCCTTTATCCTCAGTACATCTGCTATGCTTGAAATTCTCACATTCTCTTCCTACATTTTCTAAATAGGTACTTAGGGTTAGGGTTAGCTCTGTTTCTTTTAGGATGTGTTTAGGTCAGCCTCAGACAAAACCCTCTGGAAGGTTGAAAGGTCAGAGTAGATGGAAACTAATAAGGTAAAGCGGCTAGTGACTGGTGAACAACAAGAAATACAACCTCAGACTATCAAAAAATACATCCCTAACCTTTTTTCCCTGCATCTCAGTGAGGTCAACACACACACACACACACACACACACACACACACACACACACACACACACACACACACACACACACACACACACACACACACACACACACACACACACACACACACACACACACACACACACACACAGACACACAGAGATGACACTGAGAAACGAAGGCTAGCTAGGAGAATTTCACAGCCATGCCCCTCTCCGCCATAAACAGTGGCTGTTTGCACAAGAGGGAGCTCAGCTAGCTGTAAATTAAGTGAAAGCGGAACCTCTTCCCTTCTCATCCCTGTCCCAGACATCCCAGAGTCCATAGCGCTGCTCAGCTCTCTGGCATGTCAACTGGCTGACCCAGCTGTATCAATAAAGGCCAGTGCTGTCACAATAGTTCACCCCTGGACTATCCTCCCTCCTGAACCTTGTTTGTGATGTTTGTGAGTACACATCATGTTGCTCCGGGTTACCACTTGTATGTAGGAAGGGTTATAGCCACTAATCAGACCACCAACAAAGAGAGGAGAGGATCTTCAGAGAATCTGATTAATCAATAGGCCAACATATACTCAGAGACACACAAACACATAATTTTACAACCCTAACCCTAGACTCTTCCCTAGACAGTTACCCTAGACAGTTCATTAACATCCCTAACCCTAGACAGTTCCTTAACAACCCTAACCCTAGACATTTCCTTAACAGCTCTAACCCTAGACATTTCCTTAACAGCCCTAACCCTAGACAGTTCCTTAACAGCCCTAACCCTAGACATTTCCTTAACAGCCCTAACCCTAGACAGTTCCTTAACATCCCTAACACTAGACAGTTCCTTAACATCCCTAACCCTAGACAGTTCCTTAACATCCCTAACCCTAGACAGTTCCTTAACAGCTCTAACCCTAGACAGTTCCTTAACATCCCTAACCCTAGACATTTCCTTAACATCCCTAACCCTAGACAGTTCCTTAACATCCCTAACCCTAGACAGTTCCTTAACATCCCTAACCCTAGACAGTTCCTTAACAGCCCTAACCCTAGACAGTTCCTTAACATCCCTAACCCTAGACAGTTCCTTAACATCCCTAACCCTAGACAGTTCCTTAACAGCCCTAACCCTAGACAATTCCTTAACAGCCCTAACCCTAGACAGTTCCTTAACAGCCCTAACCCTAGACAGTTCCTTAACATCCCTAACCCTAGACAGTTCCTTAACATCCCTAACCCTAGACAGTTCCTTGCTCAGAGACACACAAACACAGACACAGACACAGACACAGACACAGACACAGACACAGACACAGACACAGACACAGACACAGACACAGACACAGGGACAGGGACAGGGACAGGGACAGGGACAGGGACAGGGACAGGGACAGGGATACACACATACTCATTCAAGTACGCACAAACACATTTACTCACGGACACACACACACACACATCACTTTACTCAGGGCAGCACACCAGGTATTTGCCTTGGCTATGGTGATCAGCTCAGCTGCCTGATACACACAGACTCAAACAATCGAAGTTCGGTTAGTTTCTGGTGAAATACCTGGAAGACTGTTGGATGTGAACATCGTATTGAAAACAGCTACCCAGAAACCAGCCAGCCCAGCCAGTGGTAACACAGCCCTTCTCAAATCCCCACAGTCAGAGCCAGTCTCACAGGTCTGCCTGCATGCTGATGGCCTTACAAGACACACATACATACACACGCACACACACACACACATACACACACGGGCAGGCGCGCGCGCGCACACACACACAGACAGAGAGAGAGACACAGACACATAGACACACACACGCACACAAACAGTCCCAGAGAGATCAAGATGATCAATAATATTTCAGCTAACTTTTTAAATATGTTTAACCCCTTGCGCCTTGTTACACAGTTTCCAGGCACTAGAACACTTCATGAGAAGATTACATTGATTGTAATGCAATATAGGTCAGTAGAATTATAGTATAAAGTTTGTGCTATGATGAAGAGGGGTGGGGTGTGAGTATTGTCATAATAATTGGCAGGCCATCATAAATACTTAATTTTCCTTTGGAAGTCTCAGAAGATAAAAGGATGGGCAACAGTTAAAATCTCTACATCAGCATTCACATACAGTGAGGGAAAAAATATTTGATCCCCTGCTGATTTTGTACGTTTGCCCACTGACAAAGACATGATCAGTCTATAATTTGCAAAACATGACTTAGTACTTGGTGGCAAAACCCTTGTTGGCAATCACAGAGGTCAGACGTTTCTTGTAGTTGCCACCAGGTTTGCACACATCTCAGGAGGGATTTTGTCCCACTCCTCTTTGCAGATCTTCTCCAAGTCATTAAGGTTACGAGGCTGACGTTTGGCAACTCGAACCTTCAGCTCCCTCCACAGATTTTCTATGGGATTAAGGTCTGGAGACTGGCTAAGACACTCCAGGACCTTAATGTGCTTCTTCTTGAGCCACTCCTTTGTTGCCTTGGCCGTGTGTTTTGGGTCATTGTCATGCTGGAATACCCATCCACGACCCATTTTCAATGCCCTGGCTGAGGGAAGGAGGTTCTCACCCAAGATTTGACGGTACATGGCCCCGTCCATCGTTCCTTTGATGCGGTGAAGTTGTCCTGTCCCCTTAGCAGAAAAACACCCCCAAAGCATAATGTTTCCACCTCCATGTTTGACGGTGGGGATGGTGTTCTTGGGGTCATAGGCAGCATTCCTCCTCCTCCAAACACGGCGAGTTGAGTTGATGCCAAAGAGCTCGATTTTGGTCTCATCTGACCACAACACTTTCACCCAGTTCTCCTCTGAATCATTCAGATGTTCATTGGCAAACTTCAGACCGGCCTGTATATGTGCTTTCTTGAGAAGGGGGACCTTGTGGGCGCTGCAGGATTTCAGTCCTTCACGGCGTAGTGTGTTACCAATTGTTTTCTTGGTGACTATGGTTCCAGCTGCCTTGAGATCATTGACAAGATCCTCCCGTGGAGTTCTGGGCTGATTCCTCACCGTTCTCATAATCATTGCAACACCACGAGGTGAGATCTTGCATGGAGCCCCAGGCCGAGGGAGATTGACAGTTATTTTGTGTTTCTTCCATTTGCGAATAATCGCACCAACTGTTGTGACCTTCTCACCAAGCTGCTTGGCGATGGTCTTGTAGCCCATTCCAGCCTTGTGTAGGTCTACAATCTTGTCCCTGACATCCTTGGAGAGCTCTTTGGTCTTGGCCATGGTGGAGAGTTTGGAATCTGATTGATTGATTGCTTCTGTGGACAGGTGTCTTTTATACAGGTAACAAACTGAGATTAGGAGCATTCCCTTTAAGAGTGTGCTCCTAATCTCAGCTTGTTACCTGTATAAAAGACACCTGGGATCCAGAAATCTTTCTGATTGAGAGGGGGTCAAATACTTATTTCCCTCATTAAAATGCAAATCAATTTATAACATTTTTGACATGCGTTTTTCTGGATTTTTGTTGTTGTTATTCTGTCTCTCACTGTTCAAATACACCTACCATTAAAATGATAGACTGATCATGTATTTGTCAGTGGACAAACGTACAAAATCAGCAGGGGATCAAATACTTTTTTCCCTCACTGTATGCACATGCATTTCCATTGCTGCCCCCCCCCCCTCTCTCTCTTTATCCCCCTCTTCCCTTCCATCTCCCCACCTTTCTCTCTCTCCCTCCTCTCTCTCCCTCTCTTCCTCTTTCATCTTTCTCCCACCCTCTCTCTATCCCTCTTCCCTCCCCTTTCTCTTCCCCCTCTATCCTATCTTCTTCCTCCATCCTTCTCTCTCTTCCCTCCCTCTCCCTCTCTCTCCTGAAGAGTCTGTAAGAATCACAGTAACACGTGCCTGGAACAGTGAAACCAAACACTTCCAGAGATTTTGAATACTTTGAAGAGAGAGAGAGAGTCAAAGAGAGAGGGAGGGAAGGAGTGAGAGTCAGAAAGAGAGGGAGAGGAGAGAGAGAGAGAGAGAGAGAGAGAGAGAGAGAGAGAGAGAGAGAGAGAGAGAGAGAGAGAGAGAGAGAGAGAGAGAGAGAGAGAGAGAGAGAGAGAGCGAGAGAGAGAGAGAGAGAGGAGAGAGAGTGGGAGGGAGGGAGGGAGGGAGGGAGAGAGAGAGAGAGAGAGAGAGAGTGGGAGGGAGGGAGGGAGGGAGGAAGGGAGGGAGGGAGGGAGGGAAGGAGGGCTCTCCCCACCCCCACCTTTGTGAGATATTTATTTCCATCGCCAGAAGCCCAACAGCTTGAGAGTACCTCCACATTCTCCCCTTGAAATCCTTCTCTCCCTCCTTAGTACAAACAGGGCTTTATGTGTTACACTGTAAAAAACGTAACTTGTTTTTACGGTAACTTACTGGCAGCCAGTTACTGTAAAAGTTACTGTAAAAAAATAAAAATAATAAAAGTGCAGTATGTTTCCGTAAATTCCAAAGAAACTTTGGTTTAACAGTACTGTAAAGAAGGGCTTTCTGTTAAACCAACTTTTCTGTTGTCTTTTTACTGTAGCCTCAAAGTTGTGTGTGAACTGCAGGCCATTCAAACAGCCCTCCAGTGTTAGTGGGAGACAACCGTTCCAACAGCCAGTGTTAGTGGGAGACAATCATTCAAACAGCCAGTGTTCGTGGGAGACAATCATTCAGACAGCCAGTGTTAGTGGGAGACAATCATTCAAACAGCCAGTGTAACTGGGAGACAATCATTCAGACAGCCAGTGTTAGTGGGAGACAATCATTCAAACAGCCAGTGTTCGTGGGAGACAATCATTCAGACAGCCAGTGTTAGTGGGAGACAACCATTCAAACAGCCAGTGTTGGTGGGAGACAATCATTCAGACAGCCAGTGTTAGTGGGAGACAGCCATTCAAACAGCCAGTGTTGGTGGGAGACAACCATTCAAACAGCCAGTGTTGGTGGGAGACAACCATTCAAACAGCCAGTGTTGGTGGGAGACAATCATTCAGACAGCCAGTGTTAGTGGGAGACAGCCATTCAAACAGCCAGTGTTGGTGGGAGACAACCATTCAAACAGCCAGTGTTGGTGGGAGACAACCCGGACAACCATTCAAACAGCCAGTGTTAGTGGGACACAGCCATTCAAACAGCCAGTGTTAGTGGGAGACAACCATTCAAACAGCCAGTGTTAGCTGATAACATACACAATATAAACAACTTACATATGGATTTTGTGCCGTAGATATGTGGTAGTGGAGTAGGGGCCTGAGGGCACACACTTAGTGTGTTGTGAAACCGGTTATGAATGTATTGTAATGTTTTTAAAATTGTATAACTGCCTTAATTTTGCCAGACCCCAGGAATAGTAGCTGCTGCCTTGGCGGGAACAAATGGGGATCCATAATAAATACAAATAGAAATAGAAATACAGTCAACTAGACAGTCCCCTAGACAGTTCCTCTAGACAGTTACCCTAGACAGTCCCCTAGACAGTTCCCCTAGACAGTTCCTCTAGACAGTTACCCTAGACAGTTCCCCTAGACAGTTCCCCTAGACAGTTCCCCTAGACAGTCCCCTAGACAGTTCCCCTAGACAGTCCCCTAGACAGTTCCCCTAGACAGTCCCCTAGACAGTTACCCTAGACAGTCCCCTAGACAGTCCCCTAGACAGTCCCCTAGACAGTTACCCTAGACAGTCCCCTAGACAGTTCCCCTAGACAGTTCCCCTAGACAGTCCCCTAGACAGTTACCCTAGACAGTTCCCCTAGACAGTTCCCCTAGACAGTTCCCCTAGACAGTCCCCTAGACAGTCCCCTAGACAGTTCCCCTAGACAGTTACCCTAGACAGTCCCCTAGACAGTTACCCTAGACAGTCCCTAGACAGTCCCCTAGACAGTCCCCTAGACAGTTCCCCTAGACAGTTCCCCTAGACAGTCCCCTAGACAGTCCCCTAGACAGTTCCCCTAGACAGTTCCCCTATACAGTCCCCTAGACAGTCCCCTAGACAGTCCCCTAGACAGTTCCCCTAGACAGTTACCCTAGACAGTTACCCTAGACAGTCCCCTAGACAGTTCCCCTAGACAGTTCCCCTAGACAGTCCCCTAGACAGTCCCCTAGACAGTTCCCCTAGACAGTCCCCTAGACAGTTACCCTAGACAGTCCCTAGACAGTTACCCTAGACAGTCTCCTAGACAGTTCCCCTAGACAGTTCCCCTAGACAGTCCCCTAGACAGTCCCCTAGACAGTTCCCCTAGACAGTTACCCTAGACAGTTCCCCTACACAGTCCCCTAGACAGTTCCCCTAGACAGTCCCCTAGACAGTTCCCCTACACAGTCCCCTAGACAGTTCCTCTAGACAGTTACCCTAGACAGTCCCCTAGACAGTCCCCCTACACAGTCCCCTAGACAGTTCCCCTAGACAGTCCCCTAGACAGTCCCCTAGACAGTTCCCCTAGACAGTCCCCTAGACAGTCCCCTAGACAGTTCCCCTAGACAGTCCCCTAGACAGTTCCCTAGACAGTTCCCCTAGACCAGGGTTCTTCAATTCCGGTCCTGGAGGGCCGAAACACTTCTGTTTTTTATTTCTACCTGGTAGTTAATTGCACTCACCTGGTGTCCCAGGTCTGAATTAGCCCCTGATTAGAAGGAGAGGATGAAAAACAGAGGTGTTTCGGCCCTCCAGGATCGGAATTGAAGAACCCTGCCCTAGACAGTTCCTTAAATCAAATCAAATCAAATTTTAATTGTCACATGCACCGAATACAACAGGTGTAGACCTTACCGTGAAATGCTTACTTACAAGCCCTTAACCAACAATGGGGGGGGGGGTAAATATTCCGGGTGGCCATTTGATTAATTGTTCAGCAGTCTTACGGCTTGGGGGTAGAAGCTGTTAAGGAGCCTTTTGACCTAACAGCCCTAACCCTAGACAGTTCCTTAACATCCCTAACCCCAGACAGTTCCTTAACAGCCCTGACCCAAGACAGTTCCTTAACATCCCTAACCCTAGACAGTTCCTTAACAGCCCTAACCCTAGACAGTTCCTTAACATCCCTAACCCTAGACAGTTCCTTAACAGCCCTAACCCTAGACAGTTCCTTAACATCCCTAACCCTAGACATTTCCTTAACATCCCTAACCCTAGACAGTTCCTTAACATCCCTAACCCTAGACATTTCCTTAACATCCCTAACCCTAGACATTTCCGTAACATCCCTAACCCTAGACAGTTCCTTAACATCCCTAACCCTAGACATTTCCTTAACATCCCTAACCCTAGACAGTTCCGTAACAGTCCTAACCCTAGACAGTTCCTTAACATCCCTAACCCTAGACAGTTCCTTAACATCCCTAACCCCAGACAGTTCCTTAACAGCCCTAACCCCAGACAGTTCCTTAACAACCCTAACCCTAGACAGTTCCTTAACAACCCTAACCCTAGACAGTTCCTTAACATCCCTAACCCTAGACATTTCCTTAACAGCCCTAACCCTAGACAGTTCCGTAACAGTCCTAACCCTAGACAGTTCCTTAACAGCCCTAACCCTAGACATTTCCTTAACAGCCCTAACCCTAGACAGTTCCGTAACAGTCCTAACCCTAGACAGTTCCGTAACAGTCCTAACCCTAGACAGTTCCGTAACAGTCCTAACCCTAGACAGTTCCTTAACATCCCTAACCCTAGACAGTTCCTTAACATCCCTAACCCTAGACATTTCCTTAACATCCCTAACCCTAGACATTTCCTTAACAGTCCTAACCCTAGACAGTTCCTTAACATCCCTAACCCTAGACAGTTCCGTAACAGTCCTAACCCTAGACAGTTCCGTAACAGTCCTAACCCTAGACATTTCCTTAACAGTCCTAACCCTAGACAGTTCCGTAACAGTCCTAACCCTAGACAGTTCCTTAACATCCCTAACCCTAGACAGTTCCTTAACATCCCTAACCCTAGACAGTTCCTTAACATCCCTATCCCTAGACAGTTCCTTAACAACCCTAACCCTAGACATTTCCTTAACAGCCCTAACCCTAGACAGTTCCTTAACATCCCTAACCCTAGACAGTTCCTTAACATCCCTAACCCTAGACAGTTCCTTAACACCCCTAACCCTAGACAGTTCCTTAACATCCCTAACCCTAGACAGTTCCTTAACAGTCCTAACCCTAGACAGTTCCTTAACATCCCTAAACCTAGACAGTTCCTTAACATCCCTAACCCTAGACAGTTCCTTAACATCCCTAACCCTAGACAGTTCCTTAACAGCCCTAACCCTAGACAGTTCCGTAACAGTCCTAACCCTAGACATTTCCTTAACAGTCCTAACCCTAGACAGTTCCGTAACAGTCCTAACCCTAGACAGTTCCTTAACATCCCTAACCCTAGACAGTTCCTTAACATCCCTAACCCTAGACAGTTCCTTAACATCCCTAACCCTAGACAGTTCCGTAACATCCCTAACCCTAGACAGTTCCTTAACAGCCCTAACCCTAGACAGTTCCTTAACATCCCTAACCCTAGACAGTTCCTTAACATCCCTAACCCTAGACAGTTCCTTAACATCCCTAACCCTAGACAGTTCCTTAACATCCCTAACCCTGGACAGTTCCTTAACATCCCTAACCCTAGACAGTTCCTTAACATCCCTAACACTAGACAGTTCCTTAACATCCCTAACCCTAGACAGTTCCTTAACATCCCTAACCCTAGACAGTTCCGTAACAGTCCTAACCCTAGACATTTCCTTAACATCCCTAACCCTAGACAGTTCCTTAACATCCCTAACCCTAGACAGTTCCTTAACATCCCTAACCCTAGACAGTTCCCAGGCCTCTCTGTGCCTTGTACATTCTCTCTCCCTTTCTCTCTCCCTCATCCTCTTCATCCTCCACTCTCTTTTAGGTTCCCACCCTCTCCCTCATTTTCAGTTATCCCCTCCCTCCTCCCTCTCTTCCCTACCTCTCTTCCCTCCCCTCAACCTTCTCTCTCCCTCTCTCTCTCCCCCCCCTCTCTCTCTCTCTCTCTCTCTCTCTCTCTCTCTCTCTCTCTCTCTCTCTCTCTCTCTCTCTCTCTCTCTCTCTCTCTCTCTGTCTGTCCTAAACCTCTGATTACCTTTCCAGACAGACTCTCTTCCAACTAAAACTAGTTTCACCATCTCTTTCCTTGATCTCTCTCCCTGCTCTTTCGTTCAAACAGAGGTCTAAATTAAGACTTGGAAGTATTATATCCATTGTAACTACTACTAGGCTCACAGAAATACAAAACACCTGTATGTTATGGTGAAGGCTTCTAAAGATCAATGAGAAATTGCCATCTAAGATGGAGGGACACTTATGGAGAAAATTTGAACGATTGCCCCTCTCAGTTATAGGGTTCTGGTTGAGGTAGAGGTACACTTATGAGGACTACAAAAACACAATCTTGCTCTAAAAACCTATTTGCCTTCCTGATGGAAATTACTCTACAAACACACCATTCAAAAGTGAAATCAAAACAATGAAGCTATTATATTTTAGGAGCGTTAGGAAAATTGTAACAGAACTCACAGGGCAAGTTCTACTCGAATGACACACTTTTGACACTTAGGAGTTGGAGTGTTTATTTTCATTAAGGTGTTTGAAACCATCAGGGACCCTCTCACCCCTCACCTCTCACCCTGTTGAAAGGGGACACGTCTGTCTCTCGCACACACACACACATACACACACACACTGATCAAAATCCGGACAGAGGATGCAGGCTGCCTCACTTCCAGCTATGAGCCAGTCTCTCAGGCTCTCAGTAACAAAGAGACAGCTTGTTTCAGGACGGTTCCCCTGATGGGCCGTACGGATACACACACACACACACACACACACACACACACACACACACACACACACACACACACACACACACACACACACACACACACACTTGGACACAGGAAAAAAATGGACACACACACACTTTTTTTTTATGATGTTCAGAAGAGGAGTCAGAAATATGAACACTTTTCATAGACCTCATAGAAGGAAATGGCCTGGGCTTCAAAGAACTCTTCAAGAGAGGAGACACACACACACACTGACTTTTGGCTCGTTTTTGGGACTGTGACAAGTTTGGGTCCATCATAAGATGTATTACTGTCTCTCCCTGTACTGACTGCCAACACTAAATAAGAAACTACCTTAGGTTGGGTTTCAAGTCATTCCAGAATGTTGGAATAGAGTAAATAATATGGTTCCATTCAGGACGTTTGATTGCAGAATTGCACAGGATTGAAGAACACAGCCACAATGTCACAACAGAGAAGCAATTTGTATATCCCTTACTGTGAGTTGTCCTATAGATAGTCAGGCATGGAGGGTTTCTTTACTTCTAAAAGCATGAGTTGGCGAAGAGAATGTCAAATTACAAAGTGGTTCAATTCACAAAGCATTGAAATGAACTTTGAGACAGGAGTAGGTATTCCTAGATCTTTTTCTGACAAAACATCAACAAGAATATACACATGTTTTGTGAGTCAACTGAGGTCAGTTTCTGGGACAAAATCTAGTATAACATTTCTGGTAGTAGTTTGTTGAACTACTCTGACTCAATCACTGTATTGGACATAATGCACTGAAATATGTAACATAGGCCTACCCCAGCAATGTAATGATATATCTAGATTCACTACAGAGCATGTGTGTACAGCACGAGACAAGATAACACACGTAACACATAGGGATTAGCCTTTATTTAAACTACTACTAAAAACATACAGTAGCATTCCCAGCTAGCACATTTGGTTTCACATTGGTTGTGGGAACAAAGTCATAAGTTTCCTGACCAATAAAACTGAACGTTTTTTTTTTTTAACATTCTGAGACAATAAGTGACATTTTATTTCACTTGGTTATTATTAAAAGTTTAACACTCTAAGAATGAAATGTACAGGTTATTTGGAGGTTTTTTGGATAACTTCCTTAAAACTTTCACTGAATGTTTCAATAACATTGCTAGTTTATTTGGGGTTAACTTTTGTTTACTCCTAGCACAGATACAGTAGGACATTCATTTGCTTTAGGCATTAATCATGTGAACAGTTTCTTGTTGTTGTGACGCAGCGTCAGTAAGATTCAAACCGATGCTCTACTGTTCTCTATCCCTGGAATTAGTCCACTGCCCCACCAGGATGGAGCTAGCATGCCATTTTTTTTTACCCATACAAAGATGTTAATTTTTATCTATTCAAGCAGACCCCATTTCAAAACAAACAAGCACTCATTGAGATCAGGTGTGGCCAATTAGTGGGCATGGCCAACACACCTGAACATACTTAACAAGATAGAGGATAGTGTTCTGTTGCCACTGAGAACGAAATGTATATGATTTTAAATAACATTCTTAGAACGTTTTCTAAATGTTACGAACGTTTTCATGTGATTTGTTTTCTGAGAATGGAATTTAAAGCTAATTGATGTTGATGTTTAGAATAAAAAATAAAAAATAGAACATAAAGTCAAAAAAAATACACAGAAAATATATATACAGTGTGTGCAAATGTAGCAAGTTATGGAGGTAAGGCAATAAATAGGCTATAGTGCAAAATAATTACAATTAGTATTAACACTGGAATGCTAGATGTGCAAGAGATTATGTGCAAATAGAGATACTGGGGTGCAAAAGAGCAAAATAAATAACAAAATAGGGATGAGGTAGTTGGGTGGGCTAATTTCAGATGGGCTGTGTACAGGTGCAGTGATCGGTAAGGTGCTCTGACAACTGATGCTTAAAGTTAGTGAGGGAGATAAGAGTCTCCAGCTTCAGAGATTTTTGCAATTCGTTCCAGTCATTGGCAGCAGAGAACTGGAAGGAA
>NW_028159583.1:0-47500 GCF_964263955.1 Coregonus lavaretus
GACACTGGATAAGACAGGAGAAGTACTCCAGGTATAACCAACTAACCCCAGCCCCCCGACACATAAACTACTGCAGCATAAATACTGGAGGCTGAGACAGGAGCGGTCCGGAGACACTGTGGCCCCATCCGAAGAAACCCCCGGACAGGGCCAAACAGGAAGGATATAACCCCACCCACTCCGCCAAAGCACAGCCCCCGCACCACTAGAGGGATATCCCCAACCACCAACTTACAATCCTGAGACAAGGCCGAGTATAGCCCACAGAGGTCTCCACCACAGCACAAACCAAGGGGGGGGGGGGGGCGCCAACCCAGACAGGAAGATCACGTCAGTAACTCAACCCACTCAAGTGACGCACCCCTCCCAGGGACGGCATGAAAGAGCACCAGCAGGCCAGTGACTCAGCCCCTGCAACAGGGTTAGAGGCAGAGAACCCCAGTGGAGAGGGGAACCGGCCTGGCAGAGACAGCAAGGGCTGTTCGTTGCTCCAGCCTTTCCGTTCACCTTCACACTCCTGGGCCAGACTACACTCAATCATATGACCTACTGAAGAGATAAGTCTTCAGTAAAGACTTAAAGGTTGAGACCGAGTCTGCGTCTCTCACATGGGTAGGCAGACTGTTCCATAAAAATGGAGATCTATAGGAGAAAGCCCTGCCTCCCGCTGTTTGCTTAGAAATTCTAGGGACAATTAGGAGGCCTGCGTCTTGTGACCGTAGCGTACGTATTGGTATGTACGGCAGGACCAACTCGGAAAGATAGGTAGGAGCAAGCCCATGTAACGCTTTATAGGTTAACAGTAAAACCTTGAAATCAGCCCTTGCCTTAACAGGAAGCCAGTGTAGGGAAGCTAGCACTGGAGTAATATGATCAAATTTCTTGGTTCTAGTCAGGATTCTAGCAGCCGTATTTAGCACTAACTGAAGTTTATTTAGTGCTTTATCCGGGTAGCCGGAAAATAGAGCATTGCAGTAGTCTAATCTAGAAGTAACAAATGCATGGATTAATTTTTCTGCATCATTTTTGGACAGAAAATTTCTGATTTTTGCAATGTTACGTAGATGGAAAAAAGCTGTCCTTGAAACAGTCTTGATATGTTCGTCAAAAGAGAGATCAGGGTCAAGAGTAACGCCTAGGTCCTTCACAGTTTTATTTGAGACGACTTTACAACCATCAAGATGAATTGTCAGATTTAACAGAAGATCTCTTTGTTTCTTGGGACCTAGAACAAGCATCTCTGTTTTGTCCGAGTTTAAAAGTAAAAAGTTTTCAGCCATCCACTTCCTTATGTCTGAAACACAGGCTTCTAGCGAGGGCAATTTTGGGGCTTCGCCATGCTTCATTGAAATGTACAGCTGTGTGTCATCCGCATAGCAGTGAAAGTTAACATTATGTTTTCGAATAACATCCCCAAGAGGTAAAATATATAGTGAAAACAATAGTGGTCCTAAAACGGAACCTTGAGGAACACCGAAATGTACAGTTGATTTGTCGGAGGACAGACCATTCACAGAGACAAACTGATATCTTTCCGACAGGTAGGATCTAAACCAGGCCAGAACTTGTCCGTGTAGACCAATTTGGGTTTCCAGTCTCTCCAAAAGAATGTGGTGATCGATGGTGTCAAAGGCAGCACTAAGGTCTAGTAGCACGAGGACAGATGCAGAGCCTCGGTCTGACGCCATTAAAAGGTCATTTACCACCTTCACAAGTGCAGTCTCAGTGCTATGATGGGGTCTAAAACCAGACTGAAGCATTTCGTATACATTGTTTGTCTTCAGAAAGGCAGTGAGTTGCTGCGCAACAGCTTTTTCTAAAATTTTTGAGAGGAATGGAAGATTCGATATTGGCCGATAGTTTTTTATATTTTCCGGGTCAAGGTTTGGCTTTTTCAAGAGAGGCTTTATCACTGCCACTTTTAGTGAGTTTGGTACACATCCGGTGGATAGAGAGCTGTTTATTATGTTCAACATAGGAGGGCCAAGCACAGGAAGCAGCTCCTTCAGCAGTTTAGTAGGAATAGGATCCAGTATGCAGCTTGAAGGTTTAGAGGCCATGATTATTTTCATCATTGTGTCAAGAGATATAGTACTAAAACACTTAAGTGTCTCTCCCGATCCCAGGCCCTCGCAGAGCTGTGCAGATCCAGGACAGCTAAGCCCTGGAGGAATACGCAGATTCAAAGAGGAGTCCGTAATTTGCTTTCTAATGGTCATGATCTTTTCCTCAAAGAAGTTCATGAATTTATCACTGCTGAAGTGAAAACCATCCTCTCTTGGGGAATGCTGCTTTTTAGTTAGCTTTGCAACAGTATCAAAAAGAAATTTTGGATTGTTCTTATTTTCCTCGATTAATTTGGAAAAGTAGGATGATCGAGCAGCAGTGAGGGCTCTTCGGTACTGCACGGTACTGTCTTTCCAAGCTAGTCGGAAGACTTCCAGTTTGGTGTGGCGCCATTTCCGTTCCAATTTCCTGGAAGCTTGCTTCAAAGCTCGGGTATTTTCTGTATACCAGGGAGCTAGTTTCTTATGACAAATGTTTTTCGTTTTTAGGGGTGCAACTGCATCTAGGGTATTGTGCAAGGTTAAATTTAGTTCCTCAGTTAAGTGGTTAACTGATTTTTGTCCTCTGACGTCCTTGGGTAGGCAGAAGGGGTCTGGAAGGGCATCAATGAATTTTTGTGTTGTCTGAGAATTTATAGCACGACTTTTGATGCTCCTTGGTTGGGGTCTGAGCAGATTATTTGTTGCGATTGCAAACGTAATAAAATGGTGGTCCGATAGTCCAGGATTTTGTGGAAAAACATTAAGATCTACAACATTTATTCCATGGGACAAAACTAGGTCCAGAGTATGACTGTGGCAGTGAGTAGGTCCAGAGACATGTTGGACAAAACCCACTGAGTCGATAATGGCTCCGAAGGACTTTTGGAGTGGGTCTGTGGACTTCTCCATGTGAATATTAAAATCACCAAAAATTAGAATATGATCTGCTATGACTACAAGGTCTGATAGGAATTCAGGAAACTCAGAGAGGAACGCTGTATATGGCCCAGGAGGCCTGTAAACAGTAGCTATAAAAAGTGATTGAGTAGGCTGCATAGATTTCATGACTAGAAGCTCGAAAGATGAAAACGTCATTTTTTTTTTTGTAAATTGAAATTTGCTATCGTAAATGTTAGCAACACCTCCGCCTTTGCGGGATGCACGGGGAATATGGTCACTAGTGTAACCAGGAGGTGAGGCCTCATTTAACACAGCAAATTCATCAGGCTTAAGCCATGTTTCAGTCAGGCCAATCACATCAAGATTATGATCAGTGATTAGTTCATTGACTATGACTGCCTTTGAAGTGAGGGATCTAACATTAAGTAACCCTATTTTGAGATGTGAGGTATCACGATCTCTTTCAATAATGGCAGGAATGGAGGAGGTCTTTATCCTAATAAGATTGCTAGGGTGGACACCACCATGTTTAGTTTTGCCCAACCTAGGTCGAGGCACAGACACAGTCTCAATGGGTATGGCTGAGCTGACTACACTGACTATGCTATTGGCAGACTCCACTAAGCTGGCAGGTTGGCTAACAGCCTGCTGCCTGGCCTGCACCCTATTTCACTGTGGGGCTAAAGGAGTTAGAGCCCTATCTATGTTGGTAGATAAGAGGAGAGCACCCCTCCAGCTAGGATGGAGTCCGTCACTCCTCAGCAGGTCAGGCTTGATCCTGTTTGTGGGTGAGTCCCAGAAAGAGGGCCAATTATCCACAAATGTTATCTTTTGGGAGGGGCAGAAAACAGTTTTCAACCAGCGATTAAGTGCTGAGACTCTGCTGTAGAGCTCGTCACTTCCCCTAACTGGGAGGGGGCCAGAGACAATTACTCGATGCCGACACATCTTTCTAGCTGATTTACACGCTGAAGTTATGTTGCACTTGGTGACCTCTGACTGTTTCATCCTAACATCGTTGGTGCCGACGTGGATAACAATATCTCTATACTCTCTACACTCGCCAGTTTTAGCTTTAGCCAGCACCATCTTTAGATTAGCCTTAACGTCGGTAGCCCTGCCCCCTGGTAAACAGTGTATGATCGCTGGGTGATTCGTTTTAAGTCTAATACTGCGGGTAATGGAGTCGCCAATGACTAGGGTTTTCAATTTGTCAGAGCTAATGGTGGGAGCCTTCGGCGTCTCAGACCCCGTAACGGGAGGAGTAGAGACTAGAGAAGACTCAGACTCAGACTCCGACTCGCTACATAATGGGGAAAACCGGTTGAAGGTTTCTGTCGGCTGAATGAGCGACACCGGTTGAGCATTCCAACAGTATTTCCCTCCAGAAGCCATGAGAAAGTTGTCCGGCTGCAGGGACTGTGCGGGGGGAGTTATACTAACGTTACTGTCTGTACTTACTGGTGGCACAGACGCTGTTTCTTCCTTTCCTACACTGATAATACTCTTGCCTAACGATTGCGTCTGAAGCTGGGCTTGTAGCACAGCTATTCTCGCCGTAAGGCGAGAATTCTCCTGTATATTATGAGTACAGCGACTGCAATTAAAAGACATCATGTTAATGTTACTACTTAGCTTCGGCTGTTGAAGATGTTGATGAGCCATGTCCAGATAAAGCGTCCGGAGTGAAAAAGTTGAATAAGGGAAAAAAAAGTTGCGATGGAAAAACGGAAAATAACGTAAAGTTG
This sequence comes from Coregonus lavaretus, assembly GCF_964263955.1. NCBI lineage: Eukaryota > Metazoa > Chordata > Actinopteri > Salmoniformes > Salmonidae > Coregonus > Coregonus lavaretus. The sequence goes on from NW_028159583.1 coordinate 4,697, forward strand.
GCAGCTAAAACGCACAGGAAAATGACTCTTCTGTCTCGGGATAAACGTCCGGGGTGAAAAAGTTTAACGAAAAAAGATGAGTGAGGACAAAACTAAAAAGTTGGTAAATTTGTTGAACACAGAGATTGATTAAACGTTTATTAAAAGTAAAGAGGGACAACCTTTACCTACTGTATAGTGTTTAGAGACTAGAGAGGGACAACCTCTACCTACTGTATAGTGTTTAGAGACTAGAGAGGGACAACCTCTACCTACTGTATAGTGTTTAGAGACTAGAGAGGACAACCTCTACCTACTGTATAGTGTTTAGAGAGGGACAACCTCTACCTACTGTATAGTGTTTAGAGACTAGAGAGGGACAACCTCTACCTACTGTATAGTGTTTAGAGACTAGAGAGGGACAACCTCTACCTACTGTATAGTGTTTAGAGACTAGAGAGGACAACCTCTACCTACTGTATAGTGTTTAGAGACTAGAGAGGGACAACCTCTACCTACTGTATAGTGTTTAGAGACTAGAGAGGGACAACCTCTACCTACTGTATAGTGTTTAGAGACTAGAGAGGGACAACCTCTACCTACTGTATAGTGTTTAGAGACTAGAGAGGGACAACCTCTACCTACTGTATAGTGTTTAGAGACTAGAGAGGGACAACCTCTACCTACTGTATAGTGTTTAGAGACTAGAGAGGGACAACCTCTACCTACTGTATAGTGTTTAGAGACTAGAGAGGGACAACCTCTACCTACTGTATAGTGTTTAGAGAGGACAACCTCTACCTACTGTATAGTGTTTAGAGACTAGAGAGGGACAACCTTTACCTACTGTATAGTGTTTAGAGACTAGAGAGGGACAACCTCTACCTACTGTATAGTGTTTAGAGACTAGAGAGGGACAACCTCTACCTACTGTATAGTGTTTAGAGACTAGAGAGGGACAACCTCTACCTACTGTATAGTGTTTAGAGACTAGAGAGGGACAACCTCTACCTACTGTATAGTGTTTAGAGACTAGAGAGGGACAACCTCTACCTACTGTATAGTGTTTAGAGACTAGAGAGGACAACCTCTACCTACTGTATAGTGTTTAGAGAGGGACAACCTCTACCTACTGTATAGTGTTTAGAGACTAGAGAGGGACAACCTCTACCTACTGTATAGTGTTTAGAGACTAGAGAGGGACAACCTCTACCTACTGTATAGTGTTTAGAGACTAGAGAGGACAACCTCTACCTACTGTATAGTGTTTAGAGACTAGAGAGGGACAACCTCTACCTACTGTATAGTGTTTAGAGACTAGAGAGGGACAACCTCTACCTACTGTATAGTGTTTAGAGACTAGAGAGGGACAACCTCTACCTACTGTATAGTGTTTAGAGACTAGAGAGGGACAACCTCTACCTACTGTATAGTGTTTAGAGACTAGAGAGGGACAACCTCTACCTACTGTATAGTGTTTAGAGACTAGAGAGGGACAACCTCTACCTACTGTATAGTGTTTAGAGACTAGAGAGGGACAACCTCTACCTACTGTATAGTGTTTAGAGAGGACAACCTCTACCTACTGTATAGTGTTTAGAGACTAGAGAGGGACAACCTTTACCTACTGTATAGTGTTTAGAGACTAGAGAGGGACAACCTCTACCTACTGTATAGTGTTTAGAGACTAGAGAGGGACAACCTCTACCTACTGTATAGTGTTTAGAGACTAGAGAGGGACAACCTCTACCTACTGTATAGTGTTTAGAGACTAGAGAGGGACAACCTCTACCTACTGTATAGTGTTTAGAGACTAGAGAGGGACAACCTCTACCTACTGTATAGTGTTTAGAGACTAGAGAGGGACAACCTCTACCTACTGTATAGTGTTTAGAGACTAGAGAGGGACAATCTCTACCTACTGTATAGTGTTTAGAGACTAGAGAGGACAACCTCTACCTACTGTATAGTGTTTAGAGACTAGAGAGGGACAACCTCTACCTACTGTATAGTGTTTAGAGACTAGAGAGGGACAACCTCTACCTACTGTATAGTGTTTAGAGACTAGAGAGGACAACCTCTACCTACTGTATAGTGTTTAGAGACTAGAGAGGGACAACCTCTACCTACTGTATAGTGTTTAGAGACTAGAGAGGACAACCTCTACCTACTGTATAGTGTTTAGAGACTAGAGAGGGACAACCTCTACCTACTGTATAGTGTTTAGAGACTAGAGAGGGACAACCTCTACCTACTGTATAGTGTTTAGAGACTAGAGAGGACAACCTCTACCTACTGTATAGTGTTTAGAGACTAGAGAGGACAACCTCTACCTACTGTATAGTGTTTAGAGACTAGAGAGGGACAACCTCTACCTACTGTATAGTGTTTAGAGACTAGAGAGGACAACCTCTACCTACTGTATAGTGTTTAGAGACTAGAGAGGGACAACCTCTACCTACTGTATAGTGTTTAGAGACTAGAGAGGACAACCTCTACCTACTGTATAGTGTTTAGAGACTAGAGAGGACAACCTCTACCTACTGTATAGTGTTTAGAGACTAGAGAGGACAACCTCTACCTACTGTATAGTGTTTAGAGACTAGAGAGGGACAACCTCTACCTACTGTATAGTGTTTAGAGACTAGAGAGGGACAACCTCTACCTACTGTATAGTGTTTAGAGACTAGAGAGGACAACCTCTACCTACTGTATAGTGTTTAGAGACTAGAGAGGACAACCTCTACCTACTGTATAGTGTTTAGAGACTAGAGAGGGACAACCTCTACCTACTGTATAGTGTTTAGAGACTAGAGAGGACAACCTCTACCTACTGTATAGTGTTTAGGGGACAACCTCTACCTACTGTATAGTGTTTAGAGACTAGAGAGGGACAACCTCTACCTACTGTATAGTGTTTAGAGACTAGAGAGGGACAACCTCTACCTACTGTATAGTGTTTAGAGACTAGAGAGGGACAACCTCTACCTACTGTATAGTGTTTAGAGACTAGAGAGGGACAACCTCTACCTACTGTATAGTGTTTAGAGACTAGAGAGGGACAACCTCTACCTACTGTATAGTGTTTAGAGACTAGAGAGGGACAACCTCTACCTACTGTATAGTGTTTAGAGAGGGACAACCTCTACCTACTGTATAGTGTTTAGAGACTAGAGAGGGACAACCTCTACCTACTGTATAGTGTTTAGAGACTAGAGAGGGACAACCTCTACCTACTGTATAGTGTTTAGAGACTAGAGAGGGACAACCTCTACCTACTGTATAGTGTTTAGAGACTAGAGAGGGACAACCTCTACCTACTGTATAGTGTTTAGAGACTAGAGAGGGACAACCTCTACCTACTGTATAGTGTTTAGAGACTAGAGAGGGACAACCTCTACCTACTGTATAGTGTTTAGAGACTAGAGAGGGACAACCTCTACCTACTGTATAGTGTTTAGAGACTAGAGAGGGACAACCTCTACCTACTGTATAGTGTTTAGAGACTAGAGAGGGACAACCTCTACCTACTGTATAGTGTTTAGAGACTAGAGAGGGACAACCTCTACCTACTGTATAGTGTTTAGAGACTAGAGAGGGACAACCTCTACCTACTGTATAGTGTTTAGAGACTAGAGAGGGACAACCTCTACCTACTGTATAGTGTTTAGAGACTAGAGAGGGACAACCTCTACCTACTGTATAGTGTTTAGAGACTAGAGAGGGACAACCTCTACCTACTGTATAGTGTTTAGAGACTAGAGAGGGACAACCTCTACCTACTGTATAGTGTTTAGAGACTAGAGAGGGACAACCTCTACCTACTGTATAGTGTTTAGAGACTAGAGAGGGACAACCTCTACCTACTGTATAGTGTTTAGAGACTAGAGAGGACAACCTCTACCTACTGTATAGTGTTTAGAGACTAGAGAGGGACAACCTCTACCTACTGTATAGTGTTTAGAGACTAGAGAGGGACAACCTCTACCTACTGTATAGTGTTTAGAGACTAGAGAGGGACAACCTCTACCTACTGTATAGTGTTTAGAGACTAGAGAGGGACAACCTCTACCTACTGTATAGTGTTTAGAGACTAGAGAGGGACAACCTCTACCTACTGTATAGTGTTTAGAGACTAGAGAGGGACAACCTCTACCTACTGTATAGTGTTTAGAGACTAGAGAGGGACAACCTCTACCTACTGTATAGTGTTTAGAGACTAGAGAGGGACAACCTCTACCTACTGTATAGTGTTTAGAGACTAGAGAGGGACAACCTCTACCTACTGTATAGTGTTTAGAGAGGGACAACCTCTACCTACTGTATAGTGTTTAGAGACTAGAGAGGACAACCTCTACCTACTGTATAGTGTTTAGAGACTAGAGAGGGACAACCTCTACCTACTGTATAGTGTTTAGAGACTAGAGAGGGACAACCTCTACCTACTGTATAGTGTTTAGAGAGGGACAACCTCTACCTACTGTATAGTGTTTAGAGACTAGAGAGGGACAACCTCTACCTACTGTATAGTGTTTAGAGACTAGAGAGGGACAACCTCTACCTACTGTATAGTGTTTAGAGACTAGAGAGGACAACCTCTACCTACTGTATAGTGTTTAGAGACTAGAGAGGACAACCTCTACCTACTGTATAGTGTTTAGAGAGGGACAACCTCTACCTACTGTATAGTGTTTAGAGACTAGAGAGGGACAACCTCTACCTACTGTATAGTGTTTAGAGACTAGAGAGGGACAACCTCTACCTACTGTATAGTGTTTAGAGACTAGAGAGGACAACCTCTACCTACTGTATAGTGTTTAGAGACTAGAGAGGACAACCTCTACCTACTGTATAGTGTTTAGAGACTAGAGAGGGACAACCTCTACCTACTGTATAGTGTTTAGAGACTAGAGAGGGACAACCTCTACCTACTGTATAGTGTTTAGAGACTAGAGAGGGACAACCTCTACCTACTGTATAGTGTTTAGAGACTAGAGAGGGACAACCTCTACCTACTGTATAGTGTTTAGAGACTAGAGAGGGACAACCTCTACCTACTGTATAGTGTTTAGAGACTAGAGAGGGACAACCTCTACCTACTGTATAGTGTTTAGAGACTAGAGAGGGACAACCTCTACCTACTGTATAGTGTTTAGAGACTAGAGAGGGACAACCTCTACCTACTGTATAGTGTTTAGAGACTAGAGAGGGACAACCTCTACCTACTGTATAGTGTTTAGAGACTAGAGAGGACAACCTCTACCTACTTTATAGTGTTTAGAGACTAGAGAGGACAACCTCTACCTACTGTATAGTGTTTAGAGACTAGAGAGGACAACCTCTACCTACTGTATAGTGTTTAGAGACTAGAGAGGGACAACCTCTACCTACTGTATAGTGTTTAGAGACTAGAGAGGGACAACCTCTACCTACTGTATAGTGTTTAGAGACTAGAGAGGGACAACCTCTACCTACTGTATAGTGTTTAGAGACTAGAGAGGGACAACCTCTACCTACTGTATAGTGTTTAGAGACTAGAGAGGACAACCTCTACCTACTGTATAGTGTTTAGAGACTAGAGAGGGACAACCTCTACCTACTGTATAGTGTTTAGAGACTAGAGAGGGACAACCTCTACCTACTGTATAGTGTTTAGAGACTAGAGAGGACAACCTCTACCTACTGTATAGTGTTTAGAGACTAGAGAGGACAACCTCTACCTACTGTATAGTGTTTAGAGACTAGAGAGGGACAACCTCTACCTACTGTATAGTGTTTAGAGACTAGAGAGGGACAACCTCTACCTACTGTATAGTGTTTAGAGAGGACAACCTCTACCTACTGTATAGTGTTTAGAGACTAGAGAGGGACAACCTCTACCTACTGTATAGTGTTTAGAGACTAGAGAGGGACAACCTCTACCTACTGTATAGTGTTTAGAGAGGGACAACCTCTACCTACTGTATAGTGTTTAGAGACTAGAGAGGGACAACCTCTACCTACTGTATAGTGTTTAGAGACTAGAGAGGGACAACCTCTACCTACTGTATAGTGTTTAGAGACTAGAGAGGGACAACCTCTACCTACTGTATAGTGTTTAGAGAGGGACAACCTCTACCTACTGTATAGTGTTTAGAGAGGACAACCTCTACCTACTGTATAGTGTTTAGAGACTAGAGAGGGACAACCTCTACCTACTGTATAGTGTTTAGAGACTAGAGAGGGACAACCTCTACCTACTGTATAGTGTTTAGAGACTAGAGAGGACAACCTCTACCTACTGTATAGTGTTTAGAGAGGGACAACCTCTACCTACTGTATAGTGTTTAGAGACTAGAGAGGGACAACCTCTACCTACTGTATAGTGTTTAGAGACTAGAGAGGACAACCTCTACCTACTGTATAGTGTTTAGAGACTAGAGGGACAACCTCTACCTACTGTATAGTGTTTAGAGACTAGAGAGGGACAACCTCTACCTACTGTATAGTGTTTAGAGACTAGAGAGGGACAACCTCTACCTACTGTATAGTGTTTAGAGACTAGAGAGGGACAACCTCTACCTACTGTATAGTGTTTAGAGACTAGAGAGGGACAACCTCTACCTACTGTATAGTGTTTAGAGACTAGAGAGGACAACCTCTACCTACTGTATAGTGTTTAGAGACTAGAGAGGGACAACCTCTACCTACTGTATAGTGTTTAGAGACTAGAGAGGACAACCTCTACCTACTGTATAGTGTTTAGAGACTAGAGAGGACAACCTCTACCTACTGTATAGTGTTTAGAGACTAGAGAGGGACAACCTCTACCTACTGTATAGTGTTTAGAGAGGGACAACCTCTACCTACTGTATAGTGTTTAGAGACTAGAGAGGACAACCTCTACCTACTGTATAGTGTTTAGAGACTAGAGAGGGACAACCTCTACCTACTGTATAGTGTTTAGAGACTAGAGAGGACAACCTCTACCTACTGTATAGTGTTTAGAGACTAGAGAGGACAACCTCTACCTACTGTATAGTGTTTAGAGACTAGAGAGGACAACCTCTACCTACTGTATAGTGTTTAGAGACTAGAGAGGGACAACCTCTACCTACTGTATAGTGTTTAGAGACTAGAGAGGGACAACCTCTACCTACTGTATAGTGTTTAGAGACTAGAGAGGACAACCTCTACCTACTGTATAGTGTTTAGAGACTAGAGAGGACAACCTCTACCTACTGTATAGTGTTTAGAGACTAGAGAGGGACAACCTCTACCTACTGTATAGTGTTTAGTGACTAGAGAGGACAACCTCTACCTACTGTATAGTGTTTAGAGACTAGAGAGGGACAACCTCTACCTACTGTATAGTGTTTAGAGACTAGAGAGGACAACCTCTATCTACTGTATAGTGTTTAGAGACTAGAGAGGACAACCTCTACCTACTGTATAGTGTTTAGAGACTAGAGAGGACAACCTCTACCTACTGTATAGTGTTTAGAGACTAGAGAGGGACAACCTCTACCTACTGTATAGTGTTTAGAGACTAGAGAGGACAACCTCTACCTACTGTATAGTGTTTAGAGAGGGACAACCTCTACCTACTGTATAGTGTTTAGAGACTAGAGAGGACAACCTCTACCTACTGTATAGTGTTTAGAGACTAGAGAGGACAACCTCTACCTACTGTATAGTGTTTAGAGACTAGAGAGGACAACCTCTACCTACTGTATAGTGTTTAGAGACTAGAGAGGGACAACCTCTACCTACTGTATAGTGTTTAGAGACTAGAGAGGACAACCTCTACCTACTGTATAGTGTTTAGAGAGGACAACCTCTACCTACTGTATAGTGTTTAGAGACTAGAGAGGGACAACCTCTACCTACTGTATAGTGTTTAGAGACTAGAGAGGACAACCTCTACCTACTGTATAGTGTTTAGAGACTAGAGAGGGACAACCTCTACCTACTGTATAGTGTTTAGAGAGGACAACCTCTACCTACTGTATAGTGTTTAGAGACTAGAGAGGGACAACCTCTACCTACTGTATAGTGTTAAGAGACTAGAGAGGGACAACCTCTACCTACTGTATAGTGTTTAGAGACTAGAGAGGACAACCTCTACCTACTGTATAGTGTTTAGAGACTAGAGAGGGACAACCTCTACCTACTGTATAGTGTTTAGAGACTAGAGAGGACAACCTCTACCTACTGTATAGTGTTTAGAGACTAGAGAGGGACAACCTCTACCTACTGTATAGTGTTAAGGGTCATGTTGACGCTGGTCTTGGGTCCGTTTAGCATTTTCCCCACTAATGGTTAAGGTTGGGATTGGGTCAGGGGAATCTGGTCCTAGATCAGTGGTTAGGTTAGTGTGTAATGGTTAAGGTTGGGACTGGGTCAGGGGAATCTGGTCCTAGATCAGTGGTTAGGTTAGTGTGTAATGGTTAAGGTTGGGACTGGGTCAGGGGAATCTGGTCCTAGATCAGTGGTTAGGTTAGTGTGTAATGGTTAAGGTTGGGACTGGGTCAGGGGAATCTGGTCCTAGATCAGTGGTTAGGTTAGTGTGTAATGGTTAAGGTTGGGACTGGGTCAGGGGAATCTGGTCCTAGATCAGTGGTTAGGTTACTGTTAGGACTGGGTCAGGGGAATCTGGTCCTAGATCAGTGGTTAGGTTAGTGTGTAATGGTTTAGGTTAGTACTGGGTCAGGGGAATCTGGTCCTAGATCAGTGGTTAGATTAGTATCTAATGGTTCAGGTTAGTACTGGGTCAGGGGAATCTGGTCCTAGATCAGTGGTTAGGTTAGTGTGTAATGGTTTAGGTTAGTACTGGGTCAGGGGAATCTGGTCCTAGATCAGTGGTTAGGTTAGTGTGTAATGGTTCAGGTTGGGACTGGGTCAGGGGAATCTGGTCCTAGATCAGTGGTTAGGTTAGTGTGTAATGGTTAAGGTTGGGATTGGGAGATGGGGAAGCTGATCCAAGATCTGTACCTCGGGGAAACTTTATAGGGACTTACTGAGCCAGGAGTCTGTGAGTCACAGCCTGGGTTTGAACCCTGTGACTGTGTTAGCCAGTTGAGCGAAAGCCCTGTGCATTAGCCCTGGGAGCTAATACATCTCTTCATGTGTGTGTGTGTGTTGTGGTTGGGTCCCAGTTGTGTAGATGTGGGCTATTGTTACATGGTTGAGTTAACAGTATCTCTCTGTTAGTTTCCAGGGACAGGAAAACACAAATACCACTGCGCCTCTCATTGTTTCTCTGTGGCCCCAGATATAACCGCTGCTGTTGTTCCTCTGTGGCCCCAGATATAACCGCTGCTGTTGTTTCTCTGTGGCCCCAGATATAACCGCTGCTGTTGTTTCTCTGTGGCCCCAGATATAACCGCTGCTGTTGTTTCTCTGTGGCCCCAGATATAACCGCTGCTGTTGTTTCTCTTTGGCCCCAGATATAACCGCTGCTGTTGTTTCTCTGTGGCCCCAGATATAACCGCTGCTGTTGTTTCTCTGTGGCCCCAGATATAACCGTTGCTGTTGTTTCTCTGTGGCCCCAGATATAACCGCTGCTGTTGTTTCTCTGTGGCCCCAGATATAACCGCTGCTGTTGTTTCTCTTTGGCCCCAGATATAACCGCTGCTGTTGTTTCTCTGTGGCCCCAGATATAACCGCTGCTGTTGTTTCTCTGTGGCCCCAGATATAACCGCTGCTGTTGTTTCTCTGTGGCCCCAGATATAACCGCTGCTGTTGTTTCTCTGTGGCCCCAGATATAACCGCTGCTGTTAGAGTTTCTACATGTCAGTGTGTGTTCCTGTCTCTGCCCATCCTCTTCTCTTCCCCAGACACATGCTCATTACATCACTGAGAGGAAAGGAGGGAAGACGGGGAGGGAGGGAGGGAGGAGAGAGATGGAGAGGGAGGGAGGAGAGAGATGGAGAGGGAGGGAGGAGAGAGATGGAGAGGGAGGGAGGAGAGAGATGGAGAGAGAGGAGAGATGGGGAGAGAGGAGAGATGGGGGAGAGGAGATATGGGGGGGAGAGGAGAGATGGAGGGGAGAGGAGAGATGGAGGAGAGATGGAGGGAGAGGAGAGATGGAGGGAGAGGAGAGATGGAGGGAGAGGAGAGATGGAGGGAGAGGAGAGATGGAGGGAGAGGAGAGATGGAGAGGAGAGATGGAGGGGAGAGATGGAGGGGAGAGGAGAGATGGAGGGGAGAGGAGAGATGGAGGGGAGAGGAGAGATGGAGGGGAGAGGAGAGATGGAGGGAGAGGAGAGATGGAGGGAGAGGAGAGATGGGGGGAGAGGAGAGATGGAGGGAGAGGAGAGATGGGGGGGAGAGGAGAGATGGAGGGGAGAGGAGAGATGGATGGAGAGGAGAGATGAGGGAGAGGAGAGATGGAGGGAGAGGAGAGATGGAGGGAGAGGAGAGATGGGGGGAGAGGAGAGATGGAGGGAGAGGAGAGATGGAGGGAGAGGAGAGATGGAGGGGAGAGATGGAGGGGAGAGGAGAGATGGAGGGGAGAGGAGAGATGGAGGGAGAGGAGAGATGGGGGGAGAGGAGAGATGGAGGGGAGAGGAGAGATGGAGGGAGAGGAGAGATGGAGGGGAGAGGAGAGATGGAGGGAGAGGGGAGATGGGGAGAGGAGAGATGGGGAGGGGAGAGGAGAGATGGGGAGAGGAGAGATGGGGGAGATGGAGAGATGGGGAGAGGAGAGATGGGAGAGAGGAGAGATGGGGAGAGATGGAGGGAGAGGAGAGATGGAGGGGAGAGGACAGATGGAGGGAGAGGAGAGATGGGGAGATGGGGAGAGGAGAGATGGGGAGAGGAGAGATGGGGGAGAGGAGAGATGGGGGAGAGGAGAGATGGGGAGAGAGGAGAGATGGGAGAGAGGAGAGATGGGGAGAGATGGAGGGAGAGGAGAGATGGAGGGGAGAGGACAGATGGAGGGAGAGGAGAGATGGGGAGATGGGGAGAGGAGAGATGGGGAGAGGAGAGATGGGGGAGAGGAGAGATGGGGGAGAGGAGAGATGGGGAGAGAGGAGAGATGGGGAGAGAGGAGAGATGGGGGGAGAGGAGAGATGGGGGGAGAGGAGAGATGGGGGGAGAGGAGAGATGGGGGGAGAGAAGAGATGGAGAGAAAAGGGAGTTTTCAGCGCGACAAAAAAATCCTTGCTCGGGGGTTTCCATGGCTACAGTGACATCACCACTCTACAGCTACTTCTTCTGTTGCTGTGTGTGACAGACCTCTTATCTCAGCCTCAGTCGAGCCGTGGTTACCGGCAGTTGCCAGGCAACTGTGGTCATGGCAAGGAGCAGGAAACAGGTTTCTGGGTTAGGTAGAGTGTTGTTGGGGAGGAGGGAGGGAGGGAGAGGGAGGAGTAGGGGCGAGATGGGGGACAGGAGGAGAAGAGGGAGGGGAGGAGTAACATTAGTCAGTGATGTTGGTAACTGTATGAAAGCCTGACTGTCAGCAGGACGCTGATTGTCCTGTTTGTTTTGAATTCCAGATTTATGAATAACAGAGTTCCGTCCAATAAGAGATACCAGCCCACAGACTATGAACATGCTGCCAACTGTGCTACACACGCGGTGAGACACACACACACACACACACACACACACACACACACACACACACACACACACACAGACACACACACACACAGACACACACACACACACACACACACACACACACACACACACACACACACACACACACACACACACACACACACACACACACACACGCAAGTACATACCCACACACACACACACACACAGTGAGATACACAAGGTGAGACACACGAACATACACAAATATACACATTCAAACACACACACATGCAAAATACATACACACACGAACACACACACACTGCCACACACTGACACACACTGACACACACTAACACACACATATTAATGATTATAATAATGATTATAATAATTTTAATCTAATAATGCCATTTATCAGATGTCATGTGTCCATACATGTAGTTTTTGGGTGGTCCCGGGAGTTGAACCGACTGAGCTACAGAGGACCAGCGTTATTGAGTTGTGTCTATTTCCTGCAGCTGTGGGTAATCCCCAGCCTATTGGGCAGCTCTGTGCTGCACTTCCTGTCTGAGGACCAATGGGAGCGCGTCTCAGCCTGGCTCTATGGGGCGGGGCTTACCTCCCTCTTCCTCATCTCTACTCTGTTCCACACTGTGACCTGGAAGAAGAGCCACCTACGGTAGACGCACGCACGCACGCACGCACACACACACACACACACACGCACGCACACACACACTGTGACCTGGAAGAAGAGCCACCTACGGTAGACGCACGCACGCACACACGCACACACACACAGTGACGCATGCACACCCGCACATACAAAAAACACACAAACACACTCTCACTCCCACCTCTCTCTCTCTCTCTCTCTCTCTCTCTCTCTCTCTCTCTCTCTCTCTCTCTCTCTCTCTCTCTCTCTCTCTCTCTCTCTCTCTCTCTCTCTCTCTCTCTCTCTCTCTCTCTCTCCCTCCCTTTCTGGGAGGGGATTAGAGTTACATTAATGGAATGATGTTGTCATGACAGAGATGTTAGTGTGTATGTATCTGTAGGGCCAGAGATTATCATGTTATAACAGGGTTATTCTGTGGGTCTGGTGTAAAGAGATTCTCATGTTTTAACAGGGTTATTCTGTGGGTCTGGTGTAAAGAGATTCTCATGTTTTAACAGGGTTATTCTGTGGGTCTGGTGTAAAGAGATTATCATGTTATAACAGGGTTATTCTGTGGGTCTAAAGAGATTCTCATGTTATAACAGGGTTATTCTGTGGGTCTAAAGAGATTCTCATGTTATAACGGGGTTATTCTGTGGGTCTGGTGTAAAGAGATTCTCATGTTTTAACAGGGTTGTAGCAATGTTCTATCCTGTGAGTCTCTCTGTAATCTGGAGGTTTAGGGTTAGATAGTATGTAGACTGTAATAATGATATGTTATATGTTTCTCTCTAGGTCTGTGGAGCACTGTTTCCACATGTGACAGGAAGGATGGTGATCTGTCTATAGGGTTAGGGTTAGGCAGTGTATAGGGTTAGGGTTAGGCAGTGTATAGGGTTAGGGTTAGGCAGTGTATAGGGTTAGGGTTAGGCAGTGTATAGGGTTAGGGTTAGGCAGTGTATAGGGTTAGGGTTAGGCAGTGTATAGGGTTAGGGTTAGGCAGTGTATAGGGTTAGGGTTAGGCAGTGTATAGGGTTAGGGTTAGGCAGTGTATAGGGTTAGGGTTAGGCAGTGTATAGGGTTAGGTTTAGGCAGTGTATAGGGTTAATAGCAGTACTATGTCTAATAATGTTCTATATCTCTCTAGGTCTGTGGAGCACTGTTTCCACATGTGTGACCGGATGGTGATCTATTTCTTCATAGCGGCCTCCTACGCACCCTGGTGAGAATACACTACTGTCTCTATAACTAGACTACACTACTGTCTCTATAACTAGACTACACTACTGTCTCTATAACTAGACTACACTACTGTCTCTATAACTAGACTACACTACTGTCTCTATAACTAGACTACACTACTGTCTCTATAACTAGACTACACTACTGTCTCTATAACTAGACTACACTACTGTCTCTATAACTAGACTACACTACTGTCTCTATAACCACTACTGTCTCTATAACTAGACTACACTACTGTCTCTATAACTAGACTACACTACTGTCTCTATAACTAGACTACACTACTGTCTCTATAACCACTACTGTCTCTATAACTAGACTACACTACTGTCTCTATCACTAGACTACACTACTGTCTCTATAACTAGACTACACTACTGTCTCTATAACTAGACTACACTACTGTCTCTATAACCACTACTGTCTCTATAACTAGACTACACTACTGTCTCTATAACTAGACTACACTACTGTCTCTATAACTAGACTACACTACTGTCTCTATAACTAGACTACACTACTGTCTCTATAACTAAACTACACTACTGTCTCTATAACTAGACTACACTACTGTCTCTATAACCACTACTGTCTCTATAACTAGACTACACTACTGTCTCTATAACTAGACTACACTACTGTCTCTATAACTAGACTACACTACTGTCTCTATAACTAGACTACACTACTGTCTCTATAACTAGACTACACTACTGTCTCTATAACTAGACTACACTACTGTCTCTATAACTAGACTACACTACTGTCTCTATAACTAGACTACACTACTGTCTCTATAACTAGACTACACTACTGTCTCTATAACTAGACTACACTACTGTCTCTATAACCACTACTGTCTCTATAACTAGACTACACTACTGTCTCTATAACCACTACTGTCTCTATAACTAGACTACACTACTGTCTCTATAACTAGACTACACTACTGTCTCTATAACCACTACTGTTTCTATAACTAGACTACACTACTGTCTCTATAACTAGACTACACTACTGTCTCTATAACTAGACTACACTACTGTCTCTATAACTAGACTACACTACTGTCTCTATAACTAGACTACACTACTGTCTCTATAACTAGACTACACTACTGTCTCTATAACTAGACTACACTACTGTCTCTATAACTAGACTACACTACTGTCTCTATAACCACTACTGTCTCTATAACTAGACTACACTACTGTCTCTATAACCACTACTGTCTCTATAACTAGACTACACTACTGTCTCTATAACTAGACTACACTACTGTCTCTATAACTAGACTACACTACTGTCTCTATAACTAGACTACACTACTGTCTCTATAACCACTACTGTTTCTATAACTAGACTACACTACTGTCTCTATAACTAGACTACACTACTGTCTCTATAACCACTACTGTCTCTATAACTGGACTACACTACTGTCTCTATAACTAGACTACACTACTGTTTCTATAACTAGACTACACTACTGTCTCTATAACTAGACTACACTACTGTCTCTATAACCACTACTGTCTCTATAACTAGACTACACTACTGTCTCTATAACTAGACTACACTACTGTCTCTATAACTAGACTACACTACTGTCTCTATAACTAGACTACACTACTGTCTCTATAACCACTACTGTCTCTATAACTAGACTACACTACTGTCTCTATAACTAGACTACACTACTGTCTCTATAACTAGACTACACTACTGTCTCTATAACTAGACTACACTACTGTCTCTATAACCACTACTGTTTCTATAACTAGACTACACTACTGTCTCTATAACTAGACTACACTACTGTCTCTATAACCACTACTGTCTCTATAACTAGACTACACTACTGTCTCTATAACTAGACTACACTACTGTCTCTATAACCACTACTGTCTCTATAACTAGACTACACTACTGTCTCTATAACCACTACTGTCTCTATAACTAGACTACACTACTGTCTCTATAACTAGACTACACTACTGTCTCTATAACTAGACTACACTACTGTCTCTATAACTAGACTACACTACTGTCTCTATAACCACTACTGTTTCTATAACTAGACTACACTACTGTCTCTATAACTAGACTACACTACTGTCTCTATAACCACTACTGTCTCTATAACTAGACTACACTACTGTCTCTATAACTAGACTACACTACTGTTTCTATAACTAGACTACACTACTGTCTCTATAACTAGACTACACTACTGTCTCTATAACCACTACTGTCTCTATAACTAGACTACACTACTGTCTCTATAACTAGACTACACTACTGTCTCTATAACTAGACTACACTACTGTCTCTATAACTAGACTACACTACTGTCTCTATAACCACTACTGTCTCTATAACTAGACTACACTACTGTCTCTATAACTAGACTACACTACTGTCTCTATAACTAGACTACACTACTGTCTCTATAACTAGACTACACTACTGTCTCTATAACCACTACTGTTTCTATAACTAGACTACACTACTGTCTCTATAACTAGACTACACTACTGTCTCTATAACTAGACTACACTACTGGCTCTATAACTAGACTACACTACTGTCTCTATAACCACTACTGTCTCTATAACCACTACTGTTTCTATAACTAGACTACACTACTGTCTCTATAACCACTACTGTCTCTATAACTAGACTACACGACTGTCTCTATAACTAGACTACACGACTGTCTCTATAACTAGACTACACTACTGTCTCTATAACTAGACTACACTACTGTCTCTATAACCACTACTGTCTCTATAACTAGACTACACTACTGTCTCTATAACTAGACTACACTACTGTCATTATAACCACTACTGTCTCTATAACCACTACTGTCTCTATAACTAGACTACACTACTGTCTCTATAACTAGACTACACTACTGTCTTTATAACTAGACTACACTACTGTCTCTATAACTAGACTACACTACTGTCTCTATAACTAGACTACACTACTGTCTCTATAACCACTACTGTCTCTATAACTAGACTACACTACTGTCTTTATAACTAGACTACACTACTGTCTCTATAACTAGACTACACTACTGTCTCTATAACTAGACTACACTACTGTCTCTATAACTAGACTACACTACTGTCATTATAACCACTACTGTCTCTATAACCACTACTGTCTCTATAACTAGACTACACTACTGTCTCTATAACTAGACTACACTACTGTCTTTATAACTAGACTACACTACTGTCTCTATAACTAGACTACACTACTGTCTCTATAACTAGACTACACTACTGTCTCTATAACCACTACTGTCTCTATAACTAGACTACACTACTGTCTCTATAACTAGACTACACTACTGGCTCTATAACTAGACTACACTACTGTCTCTATAACCACTACTGTCTCTATAACCACTACTGTTTCTATAACTAGACTACACTACTGTCTCTATAACTAGACTACACTACTGTCTCTATAACTAGACTACACTACTGTCTCTATAACCACTACTGTCTAAATAATCACTACTGTTTCTATAACTAGACTACACTACTGTCTCTATAACTAGACTACACTACTGTCTCTATAACTAGACTACACTACTGGCTCTATAACTAGACTACACTACTGTCTCTATAACCACTACTGTCTCTATAACCACTACTGTTTCTATAACTAGACTACACTACTGTCTCTATAACTAGACTACACTACTGTCTCTATAACTAGACTACACTACTGTCTCTATAACCACTACTGTCTCTATAACTAGACTACACGACTGTCTCTATAACTAGACTACACTACTGTCTCTATAACCACTACTGTCTCTATAACTAGACTACACTACTGTCTCTATAACTAGACTACACTACTGTCTCTATAACCACTACTGTCTCTATAACTAGACTACACTACTGTCATTATAACCACTACTGTCTCTATAACCACTACTGTCTCTATAACTAGACTACACTACTGTCTCTATAACTAGACTACACTACTGTCTTTATAACTAGACTACACTACTGTCTCTATAACTAGACTACACTACTGTCTTTATAACTAGACTACACTACTGTCTCTATAACTAGACTACACTACTGTCTCTATAACTAGACTACACTACTGTCTCTATCACTAGACTACACTACTGTCTCTATAACTAGACTACACTACTGTCTCTATAACTAGACTACACTACTGTCTCTATAACCACTACTGTTTCTATAACTAGACTACACTACTGTCTCTATAACTAGACTACACTACTGTCTCTATAACTAGACTACACTACTGTCTCTATAACTAGACTACACTACTGTCTCTATAACCACTACTGTTTCTATAACTAGACTACACTACTGTCTCTATAACCACTACTGTCTCTATAACTAGACTACACTACTGTCTCTATAACCACTACTGTCTCTATAACTAGACTACACTACTGTCTCTATAACTAGACTACACTACTGTCTCTATAACTAGACTACACTACTGTCTCTATAACTAGACTACACTACTGTCTCTATAACTAGACTACACTACTGTCTCTATAACTAGACTACACTACTGTCTCTATAACCACTACTGTTTCTATAACTAGACTACACTACTGTCTCTATAACTAGACTACACTACTGTCTCTATAACTAGACTACACTACTGTCTCTATAACCACTACTGTCTCTATAACTACTACTGTCTCTATAACTAGACTACACTACTGTCTCTATAACTAGACTACACTACTGTCTCTATAACTAGACTACACTACTGTCTCTATAACCACTACTGTCTCTATAACCACTACTGTCTCTATAACTAGACTACACTACTGTCTCTATAATCACTACTGTTTCTATAACTAGACTACACTACTGTCTCTATAACTAGACTACACTACTGTCTCTATAACTAGACTACACTACTGGCTCTATAACTAGACTACACTACTGTCTCTATAACCACTACTGTCTCTATAACCACTACTGTTTCTATAACTAGACTACACTACTGTCTCTATAACTAGACTACACTACTGTCTCTATAACTAGACTACACTACTGTCTCTATAACCACTACTGTCTCTATAATCACTACTGTTTCTATAACTAGACTACACTACTGTCTCTATAACTAGACTACACTACTGTCTCTATAACTAGACTACACTACTGTCTCTATAACTAGACTACACTACTGTCTCTATAACTAGACTACACTACTGTCTCTATAACTAGACTACACTACTGTCTCTATAACTAGACTACACTACTGTCTCTATAACCACTACTGTCTCTATAATCACTACTGTTTCTATAACTAGACTACACTACTGTCTCTATAACTAGACTACACTACTGTCTCTATAACTAGACTACACTACTGGCTCTATAACTAGACTACACTACTGTCTCTATAACCACTACTGTCTCTATAACCACTACTGTTTCTATAACTAGACTACACTACTGTCTCTATAACTAGACTACACTACTGTCTCTATAACTAGACTACACTACTGTCTCTATAACCACTACTGTCTCTATAATCACTACTGTTTCTATAACTAGACTACACTACTGTCTCTATAACTAGACTACACTACTGTCTCTATAACTAGACTACACTACTGGCTCTATAACTAGACTACACTACTGTCTCTATAACCACTACTGTCTCTATAACTAGACTACACGACTGTCTCTATAACTAGACTACACTACTGTCTCTATAACCACTACTGTCTCTATAACTAGACTACACTACTGTCTCTATAACTAGACTACACTACTGTCTCTATAACTAGACTACACTACTGTCTCTATAACCACTACTGTCTCTATAACTAGACTACACTACTGTCATTATAACCACTACTGTCTCTATAACCACTACTGTCTCTATAACTAGACTACACTACTGTCTCTATAACTAGACTATACTACTGTCATTATAACCACTACTGTCTCTATAACCACTACTGTCTCTATAACTAGACTACACTACTGTCTCTATAACTAGACTACACTACTGTCTTTATAACTAGACTACACTACTGTCTCTATAACCACTACTGTCTCTATAACTAGACTACACTACTGTCTCTATAACCACTACTGTCTCTATAACTAGACTACACTACTGTCTCTATAACTAGACTACACTACTGTCTTTATAACTAGACTACACTACTGTCTCTATAACCACTACTGTCTCTATAACTAGACTACACTACTGTCTCTATAACTAGACTACACTACTGTCTCTATAACTAGACTACACTACTGTCTCTATAACTAGACTACACTACTGTCTCTATAACTAGACTACACTACTGTCTCTATAACTAGACTACACTACTGGCTCTATAACCACTACTGTTTCTATAACTAGACTACACTACTGTCTCTATAACTAGACTACACTACTGGCTCTATAACTAGACTACACTACTGTCTCTAAAACCACTACTGTCTCTATAACCACTACTGTTTCTATAACTAGACTACACTACTGTCTCTATAACTAGACTACACTACTGTCTCTATAACCACTACTGTCTCTATAACTAGACTACACTACTGTCTCTATAACTAGACTACACTACTGTCTCTATAACCACTACTGTCTCTATAACTAGACTACACTACTGTCTCTATAACTAGACTACACTACTGTCTCTATAACTAGACTACACTACTGTCTCTATAACCACTACTGTCTCTATAACTAGACTACACTACTGTCTCTATAACTAGACTACACTACTGTCATTATAACCACTACTGTCTCTATAACCACTACTGTCTCTATAACTAGACTACACTACTGTCTCTATAACTAGACTACACTACTGTCTTTATAACTAGACTACACTACTGTCTCTATAACTAGACTACACTACTGTCTCTATAACTAGACTACACTACTGTCTCTATAACCACTACTGTCTCTATAACTAGACTACACTACTGTCTCTATAACTAGACTACACTACTGTCTCTATCACTAGACTACACTACTGTCTCTATAACTAGACTACACTACTGTCTCTATAACTAGACTACACTACTGTCTCTATAACCACTACTGTTTCTATAACTAGACTACACTACTGTCTCTATAACTAGACTACACTACTGTCTCTATAACTAGACTACACTACTGTCTCTATAACTAGACTACACTACTGTCTCTATAACCACTACTGTTTCTATAACTAGACTACACTACTGTCTCTATAACCACTACTGTCTCTATAACTAGACTACACTACTGTCTCTATAACCACTACTGTCTCTATAACTAGACTACACTACTGTCTCTATAACTAGACTACACTACTGTCTCTATAACTAGACTACACTACTGTCTCTATAACTAGACTACACTACTGTCTCTATAACTAGACTACACTACTGTCTCTATAACCACTACTGTTTCTATAACTAGACTACACTACTGTCTCTATAACTAGACTACACTACTGTCTCTATAACTAGACTACACTACTGTCTCTATAACTAGACTACACTATTGTCTCTATAACTAGACTACACTACTGTCTCTATAACCACTACTGTTTCTATAACTAGACTACACTACTGTCTCTATAACTAGACTACACTACTGTCTCTATAACTAGACTACACTACTGTCTCTATAACCACTACTGTCTCTATAATCACTACTGTTTTTATAACTAGACTACACTACTGTCTCTATAACTAGACTACACTACTGGCTCTATAACTAGACTACACTACTGTCTCTATAACCACTACTGTCTCTATAACCACTACTGTTTCTATAACTAGACTACACTACTGTCTCTATAACCACTACTGTCTCTATAACTAGACTACACGACTGTCTCTATAACTAGACTACACTACTGTCTCTATAACCACTACTGTCTCTATAACTAGACTACACTACTGTCTCTATAACTAGACTACACTACTGTCTCTATAACTAGACTACACTACTGTCTCTATAACCACTACTCTCTCTATAACTAGACTACACTATTGTCATTATAACCACTACTGTCTCTATAACCACTACTGTCTCTATAACTAGACTACACTACTGTCTCTATAACTAGACTACACTACTGTCATTATAACCACTACTGTCTCTATAACCACTACTGTCTCTATAACTAGACTACACTACTGGCTCTATAACTAGACTACACTACTGTCTCTATAACCACTACTGTCTCTATAACCACTACTGTTTCTATAACTAGACTACACTACTGTCTCTATAACCACTACTGTCTCTATAACTAGACTACACGACTGTCTCTATAACTAGACTACACTACTGTCTCTATAACCACTACTGTCTCTATAACTAGACTACACTACTGTCTCTATAACTAGACTACACTACTGTCTCTATAACTAGACTACACTACTGTCTCTATAACCACTACTGTCTCTATAACTAGACTACACTACTGTCATTATAACCACTACTGTCTCTATAACCACTACTGTCTCTATAACTAGACTACACTACTGTCTCTATAACTAGACTACACTACTGTCATTATAACCACTACTGTCTCTATAACCACTACTGTCTCTATAACTAGACTACACTACTGTCTCTATAATCACTACTGTTTCTATAACTAGACTACACTACTGTCTCTATAACTAGACTACACTACTGGCTCTATAACTAGACTACACTACTGTCTCTATAACCACTACTGTCTCTATAACCACTACTGTTTCTATAACTAGACTACACTACTGTCTCTATAACCACTACTGTCTCTATAACTAGACTACACGACTGTTTCTATAACTAGACTATACTACTGTCTCTATAACCACTACTGTCTCTATAACTAGACTACACTACTGTCTCTATAACTAGACTACACTACTGTCTCTATAACTAGACTACACTACTGTCTCTATAACCACTACTGTCTCTATAACTAGACTACACTACTGTCTCTATAACTAGACTACACTACTGTCTCTATAACCACTACTGTCTCTATAACTAGACTACACTACTGTCATTATAACCACTACTGTCTCTATAACCACTACTGTCTCTATAACTAGACTACACTACTGTCTCTATAACTAGACTACACTACTGTCATTATAACCACTACTGTCTCTATAACCACTACTGTCTCTATAACTAGACTACACTACTGTCTCTATAACTAGACTACACTACTGTCTTTATAACTAGACTACACTACTGTCTCTATAACTAGACTACACTACTGTCTTTATAACTAGACTACACTACTGTCTCTATAACCACTACTGTCTCTATAACTAGACTACACTACTGTCTTTATAACTAGACTACACTACTGTCTCTATAACCACTACTGTCTCTATAACTAGACTACACTACTGTCTCTATAACTAGACTACACTACTGTCTCTATAACTAGACTACACTACTGTCTCTATAACTAGACTACACTACTGTCTCTATAACTAGACTACACTACTGGCTCTATAACCACTACTGTCTCTATAACCACTACTGTTTCTATAACTAGACTACACTACTGTCTCTATAACTAGACTACACTACTGTCTCTATAACTAGACTACACTACTGGCTCTATAACCACTACTGTCTCTATAACCACTACTGTTTCTATAACTAGACTACACTACTGTCTCTATAACTAGACTACACTACTGGCTCTATAACCACTACTGTCTCTATAACCACTACTGTCTCTATAACTAGACTACACTACTGTCTCTATAACCACTACTGTCTCTATAACCACTACTGTTTCTATAACTAGACTACACTACTGTCTCTATAACTAGACTACACTACTGTCTCTATAACTAGACTACACTACTGTCTCTATAACCACTACTGTCTCTATAACTAGACTACACTACTGTCTCTATAACTAGACTACACTACTGTCTCTATAACCACTACTGTCTCTATAACTAGACTACACTACTGTCTCTATAACTAGACTACACTACTGTCTCTATAACTAGACTACACTACTGTCTCTATAACCACTACTGTCTCTATAACTAGACTACACTACTGTCTCTATAACTAGACTACACTACTGTCTTTATAACTAGACTACACTACTGTCTCTATAACTAGACTACACTACTGTCTTTATAACTAGACTACACTACTGTCTCTATAACCACTACTGTCTCTATAACTAGACTACACTACTGTCTCTATAACTAGACTACACTACTGTCTCTATAACAACTACTGTCTCTATAACTAGACTACACTACTGTCTCTATAACTAGACTACACTACTGTCTCTGTGATACCAGGCGTGAGCTGCAGGTGTATATATTATAATCTACCATTATAATATCTGTGATACCAGGCGTGAGCTGCAGGTGTATATATAATAATCTACCATTATAATATCTGTGATACCAGGCGTGAGCTGCAGGTGTATATATTATAATCTACCATTATAATATCTGTGATACCAGGCGTGAGCTGCAGGTGTATATATTATAATCTACCATTATAATATCTGTGATACCAGGCGTGAGCTGCAGGTGTATATATTATAATCTACCATTATAATATCTGTGATACCAGGCGTGAGCTGCAGGTGTATATATAATAATCTACCATTATAATATCTGTGATACCAGGCTTGAGCTGCAGGTGTATATATAATAATCTACCATTATAATATCTGTGATACCAGGCGTGAGCTGCAGGTCTACTTCACTAGTCTGGCCTAGAGCAGAGATCAGTCTGCTGAACTTGTGAATATGATGACCTTGTTTTGTGTGAAGTCTGTTTAAATTGTGTGATGTAATATGTAACATAATATTATCCAGGTTGAACCTGCGGGAGCTAGGACCCTGGGCCTGTCACATGAGGTGGTTGATCTGGGTGATGGCCTCTGTCGGAACCACATACGTCTTCTTCTTCCACGAGAGGTAACGTGTGGGTGTCTGTGGGTGGGTGTCTTCTTTCACAAGAGGTTAGAGGTCACATTACCCCACCCTGACCTTTAACCCCCTGACCCTTGTGAGACCCTAAATCCTAACTATGTTTCTGTCCTATATCTAACCTCCTCGCTCTCCTCTCTCTCTCTCTCTCTGTGTCTCTCTCTCTGTGTCTCTCTGTCTCTCTCTCTCTCTGTCTCTCTCTCGCTCTGTCTCTCTGTCGCTCTCTCTCTGTCTCTCTGTCTCTGTCTCTGTCTCTGTCTCTCTCTCTCTCTCTGTCTCTGTCTCTCTGTCTGTCTCTCTCTCTCTCTCTGTCTCTGTCTCTGTCTCTCTCTCCAGGTATAAGCTGATGGAACTGATCTGTTATACAGTGATGGGAGTGTTCCCTGCCTTGGTCATCCTGACCATGGTGAGACACATTTAGACATCAAACGCCAAAAAATGCTAATATCCGGGATATTGACTTGCATTGGTTTTGGGGCACAAAAAGTTAGCATTTTAAGACTGTGGCCAGGTAAACAAAACCAAAGCAAGGAATGCTGTCTCTTGTCCATAGACTGCTTACTGGGTGAGAACCAGTGTGTTATAATCACAATAACACATGGGACTTGTGTAGAACTTTAAGGACCCAAAGCCGCTCTCTTTACAATTGGAGAAATGAAACGGTAGTCAAAACAGAACGACGGCAGACTAAACAAGAAACAGTAGTCAAAACAGAACGACGGCAGACTAAACAAGAAACAGTAGTCAAAACAGAACGACGGCAGACTAAACAAGAAACAGTAGTCAAAACAGAACGACGGCAGACTAAACAAGAAACAGTAGTCAAAACAGAACGAGGGCAGACTAAACAAGAAACAGTAGTCAAAACAGAACGACGGCAGACTAAACAAGAAACAGTAGTCAAAACAGAACGACGGCAGACTAAACAAGAAACAGTAGTCAAAACAGAACGACGGCAGACTAAACAAGAAACAGTAGTCAAAACAGAACGATGGCAGACTAAACAAGAAACAGTAGTCAAAACAGAACGACGGCAGACTAAACAAGAAACAGTAGTCAAAACAGAACGAGGGCAGACTAAACAAGAAACAGTAGTCAAAACAGAACGACGGCAGACTAAACAAGAAACAGTAGTCAAAACAGAACGAGGGCAGACTAAACAAGAAACAGTAGTCAAAACAGAACGACGGCAGACTAAACAAGAAACAGTAGTCAAAACAGAACGAGGGCAGGCTAAACAAGAAACAGTAGTCAAAACAGAACGACGGCAGACTAAACAAGAAACAGTAGTCAAAACAGAACGAGGGCAGACTAAACAAGAAACAGTAGTCAAAACAGAACGACGGCAGACTAAACAAGAAACAGTAGTCAAAACAGAACGAGGGCAGGCTAAACAAGAAACAGTAGTCAAAACAGAACGACGGCAGACTAAACAAGAAACAGTAGTCAAAACAGAACGAGGGCAGACTAAACAAGAAACAGTAGTCAAAACAGAACGACGGCAGACTAAACAAGAAACAGTAGTCAAAACAGAACGAGGGCAGACTAAACAAGAAACAGTAGTCAAAACAGAACGAGGGCAGACTAAACAAGAAACAGTAGTCAAAACAGAACGACGGCAGACTAAACAAGAAACAGTAGTCAAAACAGAACGACGGCAGACTAAACAAGAAACAGTAGTCAAAACAGAACGACGGCAGACTAAACAAGAAACAGTAGTCAAAACAGAACGACGGCAGACTAAACAAGAAACAGTAGTCAAAACAGAACGACGGCAGACTAAACAAGAAACAGTAGTCAAAACAGAACGAGGGCAGACTAAACAAGAAATGGTAGTCAAAACAGAACGAGGGCAGACTAAACAAGAAACAGTAGTCAAAACAGAACGAGGGCAGACACTAAACAAGAAACAGTAGTCAAAACAGAACGACGGCAGACTAAACAAGAAACAGTAGTCAAAACAGAACGACGGCAGACTAAACAAGAAACATTAGTCAAAACAGAACGAGGGCAGACTAAACAAGAAACGGTAGTCAAAACAGAACGAGGGCAGACTAAACAAGAAACAGTAGTCAAAACAGAACGACGGCAGACTAAACAAGACACGGTAGTCAAAACAGAACGACGGCAGACTAAACAAGAAACAGTAGTCAAAACAGAACGACGGCAGACTAAACAAGAAACTGTAGTCAAAACAGAACGACGGCAGACTAAACAAGAAACAGTAGTCAAAACAGAACGACGGCAGACTAAACAAGAAACAGTAGTCAAAACAGAACGAGGGCAGACACTAAACAAGAAACAGTAGTCAAAACAGAACGACGGCAGACTAAACAAGAAACAGTAGTCAAAACAGAACGACGGCAGACTAAACAAGAAACAGTAGTCAAAACAGAACGAGGGCAGACTAAACAAGAAACGGTAGTCAAAACAGAACGAGGGCAGACTAAACAAGAAACAGTAGTCAAAACAGAACGACGGCAGACTAAACAAGAAACAGTAGTCAAAACAGAACGACGGCAGACTAAACAAGAAACAGTAGTCAAAACAGAACGACGGCAGACTAAACAAGAAACATTAGTCAAAACAGAACGACGGCAGACTAAACAAGAAACGGTAGTCAAAACAGAACGACGGCAGACTAAACAAGAAACAGTAGTCAAAACAGAACGACGGCAGACTATACAAGAAACAGTAGTCAAAACAGAACGACGGCAGACTAAACAAGAAACAGTAGTCAAAACAGAACGACGGCAGACTAAACAAGAAACTGTAGTCAAAACAGAACGACGGCAGACTAAACAAGAAACAGTAGTCAAAACAGAACGACGGCAGACTAAACAAGAAACAGTAGTCAAAACAGAACGAGGGCAGACACTAAACAAGAAACAGTAGTCAAAACAGAACGAGGGCAGACTAAACAAGAAACAGTAGTCAAAACAGAACGAGGGCAGACTAAACAAGAAACAGTAGTCAAAACAGAACGACGGCAGACTAAACAAGAAACAGTAGTCAAAACAGAACGACAGCAGACTAAACAAGAAACAGTAGTCAAAACAGAACGAGGGCAGACTAAACAAGAAACAGTAGTCAAAACAGAACGAGGGCAGACTAAACAAGAAACAGTAGTCAAAACAGAACGAGGGCAGACTAAACAAGAAACAGTAGTCAAAACAGAACGACGGTAGACTAAACAAGAAACAGTAGTCAAAACGGAACGAGGGCAGACTAAACAAGAAACAGTAGTCAAAACAGAACGAGGGCAGACTAAACAAGAAACAGTAGTCAAAACAGAACGACGGCAGACTAAACAAGAAACAGTAATCAAAACAGAATGAGGGCAGACTAAACAAGAAACAGTAGTCAAAACAGAACGACGGCAGACACTAAACAAGAAACAGTAGTCAAAACAGAACGAGGGCAGACTAAACAAGAAACAGTAGTCAAAACAGAACGACGGCAGACTAAACAAGAAACAGTAGTCAAAACAGAACGACGGCAGACTAAACAAGAAACGGTAGTCAAAACAGAACGACAGCAGACTAAACAAGAAACAGTAGTCAAAACAGAACGACGGCAGACTAAACAAGAAACAGTAGTCAAAACAGAACGACGGTAGACTAAACAAGAAATGGTAGTCAAAACAGAACGACGGCAGACTAAACAAGAAACAGTAGTCAAAACAGAACGACGGCAGACTAAACAAGAAACAGTAGTCAAAACAGAACGACGGCAGACACTAAACAAGAAACGGTAGTCAAAACAGAACGACGGCAGACTAAACAAGAAACAGTAGTCAAAACAGAACGACGGCAGACTAAAAAAGAAACAGTAGTCAAAACAGAACGAGGGCAGACTAAAGAAGAAACAGAGAAGTGTGATGGATCAGAGTACGAATGTAATTTGGGTGAACTGGTCCTTTAACCTTTAACCCTTTTTGTCCCCCTGTAGCCGGACCGTGAGGGGCTGTGTGAGTTGTTAGTGGGCGGAGCCTGTTACTGTCTGGGCATGGTGTTCTTCAAGAGCGATGGCCTCGTCCCATTCGCCCATGCCATCTGGCACCTGTTCGTTGCCATGGGAGCGGGCGTCCACTACTACGCCATCTACCGGTACCTCTACACGCCAGCAGCCGATCAGATGAAGACATCCAGATGACACACGGAGGCCTGGGGGGGCGAGGGGTGATGACGTCACAGGAAGTTGAAGAAAGGAGTGGCCTAGTGAAGAAGTGATGTCAAGAACGGAGGAATGGAGAGATGAGAATAGAACCATGGAAACATGGAGAGATGAGAATAGAACCATAGAAACTGTTATTTCACGCTTTATTTTCTTATTCATTCTACCCCTGGTTTGGGTTTATGTGTCCTGGACAGACATGATGTAAATCACTGGTTTATGTGTCCTGGTCAGACATTATGTAAATCACTGGTTTATGTGTCCTGGACAGACATTATGTAAATCACTGGTTTATGTTTCCTGGTCAGACATGATGTAAATCACTGGTTCTCTAGATGGAAGAGTCCGTTTTTAAGGCTGTCCCAAATGGCACCCTGTTCCCTACATACAGAGCCCTGGTCAAACACAGTGCACTATGGGCAATAAGGTACCATTTGGAACAGCCTAAATGACCGTACAGCGCCGCGTCTTTAACTGTCTGTCTGTCAGTGTCCTGAAGCTGGAGACAGGTGGCGACGTCGTCTAGTTCCGAAACCCTCCAGTGTAGAAAGCGTGTAGCGTAGCCTGGAAGCCACAGACGGTGGAGGAGTTTCTCCTGATTGGACTACTATTACATTCCAGACTAGCGCAGGTATTATCCTACTACAGCCATTATTAATACTATTATTACTATTATTAGTATTACTATTACGATTATTACTATTATTAGTATTACTATTACGATTATTACTATTATTAGTATTACTATTACGATTATTACGATTATTAGTATTACTATTATGATTATTACTATTATGATTATGATGATTATGATTATGATTATTATGATTATTACTATTATGAGTATTACTATTATGATTATTACTATTATGAGTATTACTATTACGATTATTACTATTATGATTATTACTATTATTAGTATTACTATTACGATTATGATGATTATGATTATTATTATTATTATTATTATTATTATGATTATTATGATTATTACTATTATGATTATTACTATTATGATTATTACTATTATGATTATTACTATTATTAGTATTACTATTATTAGTATTACTATTACGATTATGATGATTATGATTATTATGATTATGATTATGATGATTATGATTATTACTATTATGATTATTACTATTATGATTATTACTATGATTATTAGTAGTAGTAGTAGTAGTATTACTGTTACTATTAGACATTGATCTAGATCCGTTTGGTGTTTTAACCTCTAATGGTTCAGGTTAGTGTCTGGAGTGGCTGAGCTGGTCCTCCATCTGTGGTTAAGTGTGTGTCCCTACACTTTGGCTGGGTCCCGAATTGCACCCCGTTCCCTACATAGTGCACTGCTTTTAACCAGGGCTCTATGCGTAGTCCCTATATAATTAGTGCACTACTTTTAACCAGGCCTCTATGCGTAGTCCCTATATAATTAGTGCACTACTTTTAACCAGGCCTCTATGTGTAGTCCCTATATAATTAGTGCACTTCTTTTAACCAGGCCTCTATGCGTAGTCCCTATATAATTAGTGCACTACTTTTAACCAGGCCTCTATGCGTAGTCCCTATATAATTAGTGCACTACTTTTAACCAGGCCTCTATGCGTAGTCCCTATATAATTAGTGCACTACTTTTAACCAGGCCTCTATGCGTAGTCCCTATATAATTAGTGCACTACTTTTAACCAGGCCTCTATGCGTAGTCCCTATATAATTAGTGCACTACTTTTAACCAGGCCTCTATGCGTAGTCCCTATATAATTAGTGCACTACTTTTAACCAGGCCTCTATGCGTAGTCCCTATATAATTAGTACACTACTTTTAACCAGGCCTCTATGCGTAGTCCCTATATAATTAGTGCACTACTTTTAACCAGGCCTCTATGCGTAGTCCCTATTTAATTAGTGCACTACTTTTAACCAGGCCTCTGTGTAGTCCCTATATAATTAGTGCACTACTTTTAACCAGGCCTCTATGCGTAGTCCCTATATAATTAGTGCACTACTTTTAACCAGGCCTCTATGCGTAGTCCCTATATAATTAGTGCACTACTTTTAACCAGGCCTCCATGCGTAGTCCCTATATAATTAGTGCACTACTTTTAACCAGGCCTCTATGCGTAGTCCCTATATAATTAGTGCACTACTTTTAACCAGGCCTCTATGCGTAGTCCCTATATAATTAGTGCACTACTTTTAACCAGGCCTCTATGCGTAGTCCCTATATAATTAGTGCACTACTTTTAACCAGGCCTCTATGCGTAGTCCCTATATAATTAGTGCACTACGTTGGGTGCTGTTTGGGACTTAGCCGTTGAAACACACGTACACCTGACATTACCACTGCAGTCTCAGACTGTTTGCTATAATTATTAATATTATTCTAATGAGGATTATTTAGTGTTATTGTTATTATAAGTATTATTTAGTGTTATTGTTATTATAAGGATTATTTAGTGTTATTTTTAAAGTATTATTTAGTGTTCTCTATCCCTTTAGTCATTTCAGTGTGTGTGGTTGCTAAGCAGAGTCGTGTTCACATGACAACCGTAGAATGCTTTTAGTTCAGTTGGGTGCAGTTTGTCTTACGTTAAGGATATAGGTTCATCATATGGGTTGAATCAGTGTTTCCTGGTCCTGGGGACCCAAAGGGCTGCACATTGTAGTTATTGACCTAGCACTCACACACCTGATTCAACCGATCAAATGCTTAATGATGGGTTGAAATGATTCAACTGATCAAATGCTTAATGATGGGTTGATATGATTCAACTGATCAAATGCTTAATGATGGGTTGATATGATTCAACTGATCAAATGCTTAATGATGGGTTGATATGATTCAACTGATCAAATGCTTAATGATGGGTTGATATGATTCAACTGATCAAATGCTTAATGATGGGTTGATATGATTCAACTGATCAAATGCTTAATGATGGGTTGATATGATTCAACTGATCAAATGCTTAATGATGGGTTGATAAGTTGAATCGGGAGTGTTCGTTCGTGCTAGGGCTAAACAAACATGTGCACCCCTTTGGGTCCCCAGGACCAGGATTGGGAACCACTGGGTTAGTTAGGTGACCTGGGTTAGTTAGGTGACCTGGGTTAGTTAGGTGACCTGGGTTAGTTAGGTGACCTGGGTTAGTTAGGTGACCTGGGTTAGTTAGGTGACCTGGGTTAGTTAGGTGACCTGGGTTAGTTAGAAACAGACAGTACAGTATGTATGTTATAAGGTTTATATTTCTGAAAACGTTTTGATAACTTCAATCGTGTCTTTGGATATTCTCAGTGGAACTAATAGGAATGTCATCAATACTATTCTCTTTCTGTACAGCATTATGTTGGTCTATTCCAACATCTCTTCATCTCCTGCCCTTCACCCCCCTCATGTCCTTTATTCTGTTAGCAGTGATCTGACAGCACCAGAAACCCCTTCCCAACCACTGATCTGACAGACAGACAGAAACCCCTTCCCAACCACTGATCTGACAGACAGACAGAAACCCCTTCCCAACCACTGATCTGACAGACAGAAACCCCTTCCCAACCACTGATCTGACAGACAGAAACCCCTTCCCAACCACTGATCTGACAGACAGAAACCCCTTCCCAACCACTGATCTGACAGACAGACAGAAACCCCTTCCCAACCACTGATCAGACAGACAGAAACCCCTTCCCAACCACTGATCTGACAGCACCAGAAACCCCTTCCCAACCACTGATCTGACAGCACCAGAAACCCCTTCCCAACCACTGATCTGACAGACAGACAGAAACCCCTTCCCAACCACTGATCTGACAGCACCAGAAACCCCTTCCCAACCACTGATCTGACAGCACCAGAAACCCCTTCCCAACCACTGATCTGACAGACAGAAACCCCTTCCCAACCACTGATCTGACAGACAGAAACCCCTTCCCAACCACTGATCTGACAGACAGAAACCCCTTCCCAACCACTGATCTGACAGCACCAGAAACCCCTTCCCAACCACTGATCTGACAGACAGACAGAAACCCCTTCCCAACCACTGATCTGACAGACAGAAACCCCTTCCCAACCACTGATCTGACAGACAGAAACCCCTTCCCAACCACTGATCTGACAGCACCAGAAACCCCTTCCCAACCACTGATCTGACAGCACCAGAAACCCCTTCCCAACCACTGATCTGACAGCACCAGAAACCCCTTCCCAACCACTGATCTGACAGACAGACAGAAACCCCTTCCCAACCACTGATCTGACAGACAGACAGAAACCCCTTCCCAACCACTGATCTGACAGCACCAGAAACCCCTTCCCAACCACTGATCTGACAGACAGAAACCCCTTCCCAACCACTGATCTGACAGCACCAGAAACCCCTTCCCAACCACTGATCTGACAGCACCAGAAACCCCTTCCCAACCACTGATCTCACAGACAGAAACCCCTTCCCAACCACTGATCTGACAGACAGAAACCCCTTCCCAACCACTGATCTGACAGACAGACAGAAACCCCTTCCCAACCACTGATCTGACAGCACCAGAAACCCCTTCCCAACCACTGATCTGACAGCACCAGAAACCCCTTCCCAACCACTGATCTGACAGACAGACAGAAACCCCTTCCCAACCACTGATCTGACAGACAGACAGAAACCCCTTCCCAACCACTGATCTGACAGACAGACACCCCTTCCCAACCACTGATCTGACAGACAGACAGAAACCCCTTCCCAACCACTGATCTGACAGACAGACAGAAACCCCTTCCCAACCACTGATCTGACAGCACCAGAAACCCCTTCCCAACCACTGATCTGACAGCACCAGAAACCCCTTCCCAACCACTGATCTGACAGACAGAAACCCCTTCCCAACCACTGATCTGACAGACAGAAACCCCTTCCCAACCACTGATCTGACAGACAGAAACCCCTTCCCAACCACTGATCTGACAGACAGAAACCCCTTCCCAACCACTGATCTGACAGACAGAAACCCCTTCCCAACCACTGATCTGACAGACAGAAACCCCTTCCCAACCACTGATCTGACAGACAGAAACCCCTTCCCAACCACTGATCTGACAGACAGACAGAAACCCCTTCCCAACCACTGATCTGACAGACAGACACCCCTTCCCAACCACTGATCTGACAGCACCAGAAACCCCTTCCCAACCACTGATCTGACAGACAGAAACCCCTTCCCAACCACTGATCTGACAGACAGACAGAAACCCCTTCCCAACCACTGATCTGACAGCACCAGAAACCCCTTCCCAACCACTGATCTGACAGACAGAAACCCCTTCCCAACCACTGATCTGACAGACAGACAGAAACCCCTTCCCAACCACTGATCTGACAGACAGACAGAAACCCCTTCCCAACCACTGATCTGACAGACAGAAACCCCTTCCCAACCACTGATCTGACAGACAGAAACCCCTTCCCAACCACTGATCTGACAGCACCAGAAACCCCTTCCCAACCACTGATCTGACAGCACCAGAAACCCCTTCCCAACCACTGATCTGACAGACAGACAGAAACCCCTTCCCAACCACTGATCTGACAGACAGAAACCCCTTCCCAACCACTGATCTGACAGACAGAAACCCCTTCCCAACCACTGATCTGACAGACAGAAACCCCTTCCCAACCACTGATCTGACAGCACCAGAAACCCCTTCCCAACCACTGATCTGACAGACAGAAACCCCTTCCCAACCACTGATCTGACAGCACCAGAAACCCCTTCCCAACCACTGATCTGACAGCACCAGAAACCCCTTCCCAACCACTGATCTGACAGACAGAAACCCCTTCCCAACCACTGATCTGACAGACAGACAGAAACCCCTTCCCAACCACTGATCTGACAGACAGAAACCCCTTCCCAACCACTGATCTGACAGCACCAGAAACCCCTTCCCAACCACTGATCTGACAGACAGACAGAAACCCCTTCCCAACCACTGATCTGACAGACAGAAACCCCTTCCCAACCACTGATCTGACAGACAGACAGAAACCCCTTCCCAACCACTGATCTGACAGACAGAAACCCCTTCCCAACCACTGATCTGACAGACAGACAGAAACCCCTTCCCAACCACTGATCTGACAGCACCAGAAACCCCTTCCCAACCACTGATCTGACAGACAGACAGAAACCCCTTCCCAACCACTGATCTGACAGACAGACAGAAACCCCTTCCCAACCACTGATCTGACAGCACCAGAAACCCCTTCCCAACCACTGATCTGACAGACAGCCAGCCAGGCCAGCCAGCCAGCCAGCCAGGCCAGCCAGCCAGCCAGCCAGCCAGGCCAGCCAGCCAGCCAGCCAGCCAGGCCAGCCAGCCCAGCCAGGCCAGCCAGCCAGGCCAGCCAGCCAGCCAGCCAGCCAGGCCAGCCAGCCAGCCAGCCAGCCAGGCCAGCCAGCCCAGCCAGGCCAGCCAGCCAGCCAGGCAGGCCAGCCAGCCAGCCAGCCAGCCAGCCACCCAGCACACTACTATATTGCTAAACAAAGTGGTGCTGTAGCAAACTCCAAAGCAGCCTTCATTTTGGCAGTGTTCCCAGTTGGCTTGCTGTTGTGACCTCACACTGGTGTTTTTATAGCGCACTACCACAGTGACCTCCGACCCTGACACAGTGACCTCCGACCCTGACACAGTGACCTCCGACCCTGCCACAGTGACCCCCCCCCGACAGTACACAGACAGTATTGTAACACGGATGTAACATTAAAACACATAGGCCTATGCAACACATATGTAACGTGTGTGTAACATGTATGTGCTCTGCTGTAGGGGCATACTATCCCGTAGTGTTCTTAGCCCCCCCCCCCCCCCCAAGATTCAGAAATGGCACCCTAGTCTCTATATAGTGCACTACTTTGGTCACCCTATGCTACGGTTCCCCTGAGAGACTTAGGGTCTGTCTGAAATGGCACCCTAGTCTCTATATAGTGCACTACTTTGGTCACCCTATGCTACGGTTCCCCTGAGAGACTTAGGGTCTGTCTGAAATGGCACCCTAGTCTCTATATAGTGCACTACTTTGGTCACCCTATGCTACGGTTCCCCTGAGAGACTTAGGGTCTGTCTGAAATGGCACCCTAGTCTCTATATAGTGCACTACTTTGGTCACCCTATGCTACGGTTCCCCTGAGAGACTTAGGGTCTGTCTGAAATGGCACCCTAGTCTCTATATAGTGCACTACTTTGGTCACCCTATGCTACGGTTCCCCGGAGAGACTTAGGGTCTGTCTGAAATGGCACCCTAGTCTCTATATAGTGCACTACTTTGGTCACCCTATGCTACGGTTCCCCTGAGAGACTTAGGGTCTGTCTGAAATGGCACCCTAGTCTCTATATAGTGCACTACTTTGGTCACCCTATGCTACGGTTCCCCTGAGAGACTTAGGGTCTGTCTGAAATGGCACCCTAGTCTCTATATAGTGCACTACTTTGGTCACCCTATGCTACGGTTCCCCTGAGAGACTTAGGGTCTGTCTGAAATGGCGCCCTAGTCTCTATATAGTGCACTACTTTGGTCACCCTATGCTACGGTTCCCCTCAGAGACTTAGGGTCTGTCTGAAATGGCGCCCTAGTCTCTGCATAGTGCACTACTTTCTTTTGACATCCGGGAGACCTGAGTTTGAATCCCGTCTGTCACAGAGCCCTCGGTCTGTTGCTATGCCGATGCCCTAAATAAGCTAGTGGACCAAACCCCTCCCTCCGTCCCTCCGTCCGTCCCTCCCTCCCCCCCTCCCCCCTCCCTCCCTCCGTCCCTCCTTCCGTCCCTCCCTCCCTCCGTCCCTCCCCCCTCCCTCCGTCCCTCCCCCCTCCCTCCGTCCCTCCCTCCCTCCCTACCTCCGTCTCTCCCCCCCTCCCCCCTCCCTCCCTCCGTCCCTCCGTCCCTCCCTCCGTCCGTCCCTCCCCCCCTCCCCCGTCCCTCCGTCCCCCCCTCCGTCCCTCCCTCCCTCCGTCTCTCCCCCTCCCCCCCTCCCTCCGTCCCTCCCTCCCCCCCTCCCCCCTCCCTCCCTCCGTCCCTCCTTCCGTCCCTCCCTCCCTCCGTCCCTCCCTCCCTCCCTACCTCCGTCTCTCCCCCCCTCCCCCCTCCCTCCCTCCGTCCCTCCCTCCGTCCGTCCCTCCCCCCCTCCCCCGTCCCTCCGTCCCCCCCTCCGTCCCTCCCTCCCTCCGTCTCTCCCCCCCTCCCCCCCTCCCTCCGTCCCTCCGTCCCCCCCCCTCCCTCCCTCCGTCCCTCCCCCCCTCCCTCCCTCCCTCCCTCCGTCCCTCCGTCCCCCCCCCCTCCCTCCCTCCGCCCCCCCCCCCCCTCCCTCCCTCCCTCCCCCCCTCCGTCCCTCCGTCCCCCCCTCCCTCCCTCCGTCCCTCCCCCCTCCCTCCGTCCCTCCCTCCCTCCCTCCCTCCCTCCCTCCGTCCCTCCCCCCCCCCTCCCCCCCTCCCCCCCTCCGTCCCTCCGTCCCCCCCTCCCTCCCTCCCTCCCCCCCTCCCTCCGTCCCTCCCTCCGTCCCTCCCTCCCTCCGTCCCTCACTAGAAAAGAGAACCTGTCTTCTGTTCTCTGTTATTTCCTGTTTCTTCTCCTTGGTGTGGTTATTCAGTGTTCCTGATGAATGTGATCAATATGTTGTTGTTATGTCTCTGATTCTATTTCAGTATTGCTCTTAATGATGAGTCAGTTTGCGAATGAACTGGCTGACAACAGATGTACAAAACAGAACCAATCACCTTAGACTAGGAGCCGTACGCAGACCAATCCCACGTCAGAGTAGGAGATGTAAAGTTGATGACCAGTTTGGGATGGTATAGACTGCTCTTAAAGCTGCAGTCTGTAACTTAGCTCGTCCCCTGTGGCCACAGGACATAGTCAGGTCATAGACAGATCATAGATAGGTCATAGAGGTGTCATAGGTGGGTCATAGGTTGTCATAACTGGTCATAGGCAGGTCATAGACGTGTCATAACGGGTCATAGAGGTGTCATAGACAGGTCATAGACGTGTCATAACGGGTCATAGAGGTGTCAGACAGGTCATAGAGGTGTCATAGACAGGTCATAGAGGTGTCATGGACAGGTCATAGAGGTGTCATAGACAGGTCATAGAGGTGTCATGGACAGGTCATAGACGTGTCATAACGGGTCATAGAGGTGTCAGACAGGTCATAGAGGTGTCATGGACAGGTCATAGACGTGTCATAGACAGGTCATAGAGGTGTCATAGACAGGTCATAGAGGTGTCATAGACAGGTCATAGAGGTGTCATCGACAGGTCATAGAGGTGTCATCGACAGGTCATAGAGGTGTCATAGACAGGTCATAGAGGTGTCATAGACAGGTCATAGAGGTGTCATCGACAGGTCATAGAGGTGTCATCGACAGGTCATAGAGGTGTCATCGACAGGTCATAGAGGTGTCATAGACAGGTCATAGAGGTGTCATCGATAGATCTACCATACATAATACTGATCTGGCAGAAATGTATCTCATAGATCAGACAGACGTGTTATGAACAGATAGACAGGGTTAACGTGTTATAGAACTATAGAGGACGTGTTATGAACATGTAATAACTGGTCTACTGCACTGTGAGTCTGTCTCTCTACTGCCACAACACCAGACCTGTTATAACATAATATAAGTATGTTATAAACATGTTATGAACATGTTATAGATGTTTAATAGGGGGGTAGTCTGTCTCTCTACTGCCACAACACCAGACCTGTTATAACATAATATAAGTATGTTATAAACATGTTATGAACATGTTATAGATGTTTAATAGCGGGGTAGTCTGTCTCTCTACTGCCACGACACCAGACCTGTTATAACATAATATAAGCATGTTATGAACATGTTATAGATGTTTAATAGAGGGTAGTCTGTCTCTCTACTGCCACGACACCAGACCTGTTATAACATAATATAAGTATGTTATAAACATGTTATGAACATGTTATAGATGTTTAATAGGGGGGGTAGTCTGTCTCTCTACTGCCACAACACCAGACCTGTTATAACATAATATAAGTATGTTATAAACATGTTATAGATGTTTAATAGCGGGGTAGTCTGTCTCTCTACTGCCACGACACCAGACCTGTTATAACATAATATAAGCATGTTATGAACATGTTATAGATGTTTAATAGAGGGTAGTCTGTCTCTCTACTGCCACGACACCAGACCTGTTATAACATAATATAAGTATGTTATAAACATGTTATGAACATGTTATAGATGTTTAATAGGGGGGGTAGTCTGTCTCTCTACTGCCACAACACCAGACCTGTTATAACATAATATAAGTATGTTATAAACATGTTATGAACATGTTATAGATGTTTAATAGGGGGGGTAGTCTGTCTCTCTACTGCCACAACACCAGACCTGTTATAACATAATATAAGTATGTTATAAACATGTTATGAACATGTTATAGATGTTTAATAGGGGGGTAGTCTCTCTCTACTGCCACAACACCAGACCTGTTATAAAATAATATAAGTATGTTATAAACATGTTATGAACATGTTATAGATGTTTAATAGGGGGGTAGTCTCTCTCTACTGCCACAACACCAGACCTGTTATAACATAATATAAGTATGTTATAAACATGTTATGAACATGTTATAGATGTTTAATATGGGGGTAGTCTCTCTCTACTGCCACAACACCAGACCTGTTATAACATAATATAAGCATGTTATGAACATGTTATGAACATGTTATAGATGTTTAATAGGGGGGTAGTCTCTCTCTACTGCCACAACACCAGACCTGTTATAACATAATATAAGCATGTTATGAACATGTTATGAACATGTTATAGATGTTTAATAGGGGGTAGTCTGTCTCTACTGCCACAACACTGCCTCAGACGATGCCATGGATGTGTTTTCTAATGTAAATAAAGTCACTCCCCCTTTCTACACTGCCATGGGGCCTTTATAAGCCCTCTCCACCCTCTTCGTAGGAGCTCTATAACAGCCTCCATTACTACTCCATACACAGAGGTTATAAGTGGTTATAATGCTATAACAGCCTCCATTACTACTCCATACACAGTGGTTATAAGTGGTTATAATGCTATAACAGTGTTTCTGTGGAGATGGCCATTGGGTTGGACTATCATCTACAGAGGGCAGGTGTGGGTGCAGGGTTTTGTTTCCGCCAAGCAGTAACACATCGGATGACTCTTACTTGTCTCAATCTATTACTGTTACCGGTGGTTTAATCGTTGAATCGGGTGGGTTAGGTTACTGCGGGGTTGGAACAAATCTCCCCCCCCCCCCCCCCCCCCCCAAGCTCTACCCTGTGGGGAGAGGATTGTCCATCTCAGGGACCTGAGATTGGTGTGTTCTCTCTTTGCCTGAGAGCTGTTCTGACGGACCATGTCTCTCTCTGTCTTCCCTTGCTGAGTGGGACCTGAGATTGGGGACGGTGTATCTGTGCTGGTTCTGATGA
Source organism: Coregonus lavaretus (assembly GCF_964263955.1). Taxonomy (NCBI): domain Eukaryota; kingdom Metazoa; phylum Chordata; class Actinopteri; order Salmoniformes; family Salmonidae; genus Coregonus; species Coregonus lavaretus. The sequence continues at coordinate 44,778 of NW_028159583.1, forward strand.
TGAAGATGATGGTGTTTTCTATGTGTCTGTTTGTCATTTAATAACAAGCTTTTATATCAGTGAGATTCAGGCTACTGTGGTTATTATGATGTCTGCTCTCTGCCTGTCTGCTGTCTGCCTGCCTGTCTGTCTGCTCTGTCCGTGTCTCTCTGTCTGTTTTCTACCTGTCTGTCTGCCTCTGCCTGTCACTGTGGCAACAGTTTGGGGAAGGCCCTTTCCTGTTTCAGCATGACAATGCCCCCGTGCACAAAGCTAGATCCATACAGAAATGGTTTGTCGAGATCGGTGTGGAAGAAGTTGGCTGGCCTGCACAGAGCCCTGACCACAACCCCATCGAACACCTTTGGGATGAATTGGAACGCCGACTGCGAGCCAGGCCTAATCGCCCAACATCACCGCCTGACCTGAATGGCTGAATTGGAAGCATGTTCCCTGCAGCAATGTTCCAACATCTAGTGGAAAGCCTTCCCAGAAGAGTGGAGGCTGTTATAGCAGCAAGGGGGGGGGGGGACCAACTCCATACTAATGCACATGATTTTGGAATGAGATGTTCTACGAGCAGGTGTCCACATACTTTTGGTCATGAAGTGTACCTGGGTCCTCTAATTGTACTAGTCTTTAAGATCCGCCAGAGGGCGCCGTTTCACTGGTTAAATTCTGTCTGCTGCCTGAAGATTCAGAATATATATATATATATTTTTTTTTCACCTCTATTTAACCAGGTAAGCCAGTTGAGAACAATTTCTGCGACCTGGCCAAGATAAAGCAAAGCAGTGCGATAAAAACAACAACAACACAGAGTTACATATGGGGTAAAACAAAACATAAAGTCAAAAAATACAACAGAAAATATATACACAGTGTGTGCAAATGTAGCAGGTTATGGAGGTAAGGCAATAAATAGGCTATAGTGCAAAATAATTACAATTAGTATTAACACTGGAATGCTAGATGTGCAAGAGATTATGTGCAAATAGAGATACTGGGGTACAAAAGAGCAAAATAAATAACAATATAGGGATGAGGTAGTTGGGTGGGCTAATTTCAGATGGGCTGTGTACAGGTGCAGTGATCGGTAAGGTGCTCTGACAACTGATGCTGACAGTTAGTGAGGGAGATAAGAGTCTCCAGCTTCAGAGATTTTTGCAATTCGTTCCAGTCATTGGCAGCAGAGAACTGGAAGGAATGGCGGCCAAAGGAGGTGTTGGCTTTGGGGATGACCAGTGACCATATACCTGCTGGAGCGCAGACTACGGGTGGGTGCTGCTATGGTGACCAATGAGCTAAGATAAGGCGGGGATTTGCCTAGCAGTGATTGCCAGTCACTCTTAGTCTGAGCAAACATTCGATACTCATTCATTTCTGACTTAGTATGCTATGAAGCAAACCGATGAGCTCAAGAGCTATCGAATCTTTCTAAAGTAATCTTTCTTTGTATCTTATTCTCATCGTGAAGTTTATGTTGCCTGTGTCGACAGCACCAAGTTATAGAACTGTGCAGGTGTTCAACCGCGCGCCTCAACTTTATAGCCTACATCGTGCCCGCGCCGCGCGTGTCCGACAGACGGAGACCTGTGCGTCCACACTTTGCGCATCAGCAGGTGCACCAACCCCACCCCAACCCGGGGCGAACCGAAGGGTTCCCGGTGAGTGAGTGAGTGAGTGAGCTCGTGTGTTTCCGTCGCCACTCGTAGCCCCGGTTTGGTGTGGAATGCAGACGCCAGAGGAACCGAGAAGGCTTGAGCAGTCCGTGGAGGCGCGCGAGTTGGAACGGGGAGGAAAACGGTTAACGAGGAGGAAGTTACCGAGTGACTGTCTAAGGGACTCCGTTACCGGTTCATATTCCAAGGAGAGATAAACGTTAACTGGTTCAGTCGATTCCCCCGAGTGTATGGGTTGCATACGGGATGAGGAGAGGTCCCGGGTTTCTCCGGTATGCACCGTATGAACGCAGACACTGCAGACAACGTGAGTGGGTTACTACACACTGCCTACACACTACTGTAATCTAATGCAATACCAACCAGGTAGATGTAACACTGTCGTGTAGAATGATAAATCAGAACGATATTCAGTTCCTGAATTAGACTATTATCTTATTATGTAGCCTTTACGATACCATTTTAAAGAGCCGCATGTTGTTATCTTGGACGTGTTGCAAAGGCAATGTTACAACGTTTTGGTCACAACACAGTTAAATCATAGGGGCGGCAACACACACAGTTTCAGGTTGTAACGTAGGTGTGTTGGTCTATTTCCGTTACCACCTACCGTGTGTTCTAAATCAGCGGACCTGACTGAAGACAGGTCCAGGTATCTACACCGTGGCCGGCTGGTCGGTCGGCCGGTCGGTCGCATGGATTCATTCCGAGGTTTTAGCTCCTGCCTTTTGTTGCCTTGGCGGTTGCTATTGACAACCAAACTGCGCAAACTCTGACGCTAGTTCATAATATATCTAAGCTATCTGGGTTAGTTTAGTTCGGCTACTTCACCTGGAGGTGTTACTTTATCTCGGGTTGTATTGTGACCATGGTAACAGACAAGAACAGAACGGATCTCACAGACACGCTTCTCTCTCGGGAAAACGGAAGACAAGGCAGAACAAGTTGCTGGAGACTTGGAGACATTCCCACACAGTGTAGACTACTTATAGTTGAGTTGTTCCAGTGTAGACTACAGCCAGTTGAGTGTACAGTGTAGACTACAGCCAGTTGAGTGTGCAG
>NW_028159583.1:52500-66375 GCF_964263955.1 Coregonus lavaretus
TGGTCTGATACTATCACTCTACATTAGTAGTAGTGGTCTGATACCAACACTATCACTCTACATTAGTAGTAGTGGTCTCATACTCTGATACCAACACTATCACTCTACATTAGTAGTAGTGGTCTGATACCAACACTATCACTCTACATTAGCAGTAGTGGTCTGATACCAACACTATCACTCTACATTAGTAGTAGTGGTCTGATACCAACACTACCACTCTACATTAGTAGTAGTGGTCTGATACCAACACTATCACTCTTCATTATTAGTAGTGATCTGATACCAACACTATCACTTTACATTAGTAGTAGTGGTCTGATACCAACACTATCACTCTACATTAGTAGTAGTGGTCTGATACCAACACTATCACTCTACATTAGTAGTAGTGGTCTGATACCAACACTATCACTCTACATTAGTAGTAGTGGTCTGAAACTAACACTATCACTCTACATTAGTAGAAGTGGTCTGATACCAACACTATCATTCTACATTAGTAGTAGTGGTCTGATACAAACAAAATCACTCTACATTAGTAGTAGTGGTCTGATACCAACACTATCACTCTACATTAGTAGTAGTGATCTGAAACCAACACTATCACTCCACATTAGTAGTAGTGGTCTGATACTCTGATACCAACACTATCACTCTACATTAGTAGTAGTGGTCTGATACTATCACTCTACATTAGTGGTAGTGGTCTGATACTATCACTCTACATTAGTAGTAGTGGTCTGATACCAACACTATCACTCTACATTAGTAGGAGTGGTCTGATACCAACACTATCACTCTTCATTAGTAGTAGTGATCTGATACCAACACTATCACTCTACATTAGTAGTAGTGGTCTGATACCAACACTATCACTCTACATTAGTAGTAGTGGTCTGATACCAACACTATCACTCTACATTAGTAGTAGTGATCTGAAACCAACACTATCACTCTACATTAGTAGTAGTGGTCTGATACTCTGATACCAACACTATCACTCTACATTAGTAGTAGTGGTCTGAGACTATCACTCTACATTAGTGGTAGTGGTCTGATACTATCACTCTACATTAGTAGTAGTGGTCTGATACCAACACTATCACTCTACATTAGTAGTAGTGGTCTGATACCAACACTATCACTCTACATTACATTTACATTTACATTTTAGTCATTTAGCAGACGCTCTTATCCAGAGCGACTTACAGGAGCAATTAGGGTTAGGTGCCTTGCTCAAGGGCACATTTACGTCATTTAGCAGACGCTCTTATCCAGAGCGACTCACCAATTGGTGCGTTCACCCTATAGCCAGTGGGATAACCACTTATAAAACAGAATGCTGTAGTTTGTCATGGTCATGTGATAAAAATTAAATACAAAAGTGCAAAGAGAAAGAAGAATTCAATTCCATCCAATGCCCAACCAACCCTGAAAAACAATGATTTCAAATCACACAAAAAAAGCCATAGAATTTCTGCTCAATTTCCCCCCCACAACATATCATATTTACCGCAATCTTCCAGTTAGAGGCCATGCCGAGTTCAGGCGAACCTATCTATTTCATAATTACGGTCCTAACACAACAGTTACATTTAAGAATTAATCTCAGCAGATTAATTCATTCAAAGCAGATATTTTTCCTGACAAAACCAGCAGGTACTGTGTGACTGTCTGCTTCCAAAATGGCACCCTATCCCTCTATAGTGCACTACACAGCCACTGTAATCTTTATCATGAAGAATCATTTTCAGAGATATAAATACAACGTCATGCACAGAGAGTAGGAACGGGACTGTGGTGGGTGTAGGTTGTGTGGTCTTCTTTAAAGATGAATGTGACATTTTTTCTCATTTTGCATTGGTTAATGATGGCACACATTTTGGTCCATGGATAGATGGATGCTTAATTTGTCACAACTCTATACCGATGGTGGGTCGCTCCCTTTTCCCACCTTCTTGACTAAGAAGATTCGACAGCAATGCTTTACAGGAAGTGGGATCTTTTACAGGAAGTAGTCAGGAGTGCGGCGGGTCACATGGGGCTCTCCTCTGCGAGGGGCGGGGTCGAACTGAAGGAAGGAGTACTTGAGCGTGTCATCCAGCTCCATGATGGCGGCCTGGTTTCCACATTAGTAGTAGTGGTCTGATACTATCACTCTACATTAGTAGTAGTGGTCTGATACTCTGATACCAACACTATCACTCTACATTAGTAGTAGTGGTCTGATACTATCACTCTACATTAGTAGTAGTGGTCTGATACTATCACTCTACATTAGTAGTAGTGGTGTGATACCAAAACTATCACTCTACATTAGTAGTAGTGGTCTGATACTCTGATACCAACACTATCACTCTACATTAGTAGGAGTGGTCTGATACCAACACTATCACTCTACATTAGTAGTAGTGGTCTGATACCAACACTATCACTCTACATTAGTAGTAGTGGTCTGATACCAACACTATCACTACATTAGTAGAAGTGTTCTGATACCAACTCTATCACTCTACATTAGTAGTAGTGGTCTGATACCAACACTATCACTCTACATTAGTAGGAGTGGTCTGATACCAACACTATCACTCTACACTAGTAGTAGTGGTCTGATACCATCACTCTAAACATTAGTAGTAGTGGTCTGATACCATCACTCTACATTAGTAGTAGTGGTCTGATACCATCACTCTAAACATTAGTAGTAGTGGTCTGATACCATCACTCTACATTAGTAGTAGTGGTCTGATACTATCACTCTACATTAGTAGTAGTGTTCTGATACTATCACTCTACATTAGTAGTAGTGGTCTGATACCAACACTATCACTCTACATTAGTAGTAGTGGTCTGATACTATCACTCCACATTAGTAGTAGTGGTCTGATACCAACACTATCACTCTACATTAGTAGTAGTGGTCTGACACTCTGATACCAACACTATCACTCTACATTAGTAGTAGTGGTCTGATACCATCACTCTAAACATTAGTAGTAGTGGTCTGATACCATCACTCTACATTAGTAGTAGTGGTCTGATACTATCACTCTACATTAGTAGTAGTGTTCTGATACTATCACTCTACATTACTACTACATTAGTAGTAGTGGTCTGATACCAACACTATCACTCTACATTAGTAGTAGTGGTCTGATACCAACACTATCACTCTACATTAGTAGTAGTGGTCTGATACCAACACTATCACTCTACATTAGTAGTAGTGGTCTGATACCAACACTATCACTCTACATTAGTAGTAGTGGTCTGATACTATCACTCTACATTAGTAGTAGTGGTCTGATACCAACACTATCACTCTACATTAGTAGTAGTGGTCTGATACCAACACTATCACTCTACATAAGTAGTAGTGGTCTGATACCAACACTATCACTCTACATTAGTAGTAGTGGTCTGATACCAACACTATCACTCTACATTAGTAGTAGTGGTCTGATACCAACACTATCACTCTACATTGGTAGTAGTGGTCTGATACTATCACTTTACATTAGTAGTAGTGGTCTGATACTATCACTCTACATTAGTAGGAGTGGTCTGATACCAACACTATCACTCTACATTAGTAGTAGTGGTCTGATACCAACACTATCACTCTACATTAGTAGTAGTGGTCTGATACCAACACTATCACTCTACATTAGTAGTAGTGGTATGAGACCAACACTATCACTCTACATTAGTAGTAGTGGTCTGATACCAACACTATCACTCTACATTAGTAGTAGTGGTCTGATACCAACACTATCACTCTACATTACAGTTCCTTATCTCCTGCTGTGTGGCCTGTCAGCAGTAAACCACAGCTCCTTATCTTCTGCTGTGTGGCCTGTCAGCAGTAAACCACAGCTCCTTATCTCCTGCTGTGTGGCCGGTCAGTACAGAAGAACCCGTCTGTCTAGAGAGACTAGTGACCCGTCTGTCTAGAGAGACTAGTGACCCGTCTGTCTAGAGAGACTAGTGACCCGTCTGTCTAGAGAGACTAGTGACCCGTCTGTCTGGAGAGACTAGTAACCCGTCTGTCTAGAGAGACTAGTGACCCGTCTGTCTAGAGAGACTAGTGACCCGTCTGTCTGGAGAGACTAGTGACCCGTCTGTCTAGAGAGACTAGTGACCCGTCTGTCTGGAGAGACTAGTGACCCGTCTGTCTAGAGAGACTAGTGACCCGTCTGTCTGGAGAGACTAGTGACCCGTCTGTCTGGAGAGACTAGTGACCCGTCTGTCTGGAGAGACTAGTGACCCGTCTGTCTGGAGAGACTAGTGACCCGTCTGTCTGGAGAGACTAGTGACCCGTCTGTCTAGAGAGACTAGTGACCCGTCTGTCTAGAGAGACTAGTGACCCGTCTGTCTGGAGAGACTAGTAACCCGTCTGTCTAGAGAGACTAGTGACCCGTCTGTCTAGAGAGACTAGTGACCCGTCTGTCTACAGAGACTAGTGACCCGTCTGTCTAGAGAGACTAGTGACCCGTCTGTCTGGAGAGACTAGTGACCCGTCTGTCTAGAGAGACTTGTGACCCGTCTGTCTGGAGAGACTAGTGACCCGTCTGTCTGGAGAGACTAGTGACCCGTCTGTCTGGAGAGACTAGTGACCCGTCTGTCTGGAGAGACTAGTGACCCGTCTGTCTGGAGAGACTAGTGACCCGTCTGTCTGGAAAGACTAGTGACCCGTCTGTCTGCAGAGACTAGTGACCCGTCTGTCTGGAGAGACTAGTGACCCGTCTGTCTAGAGAGACTAGTGACCCGTCTGTCTGGAGAGACTAGTGACCCGTCTGTCTGGAGAGACTAGTGACCCGTCTGTCTGGAGAGACTAGTGACCCGTCTGTCTGGAGAGACTAGTGACCCGTCTGTCTGGAGAGACTAGTGACCCGTCTGTCTGGAGAGACTAGTGACCCGTCTGTCTGGAGAGACTAGTGACCCGTCTGTCTGGAGAGACTAGTGACCCGTCTGTCTGGAGAGACTAGTGACCTGTCTGTCTGGAGAGACTAGTGACCCGTCTGTCTGGAGAGACTAGTGACCCGTCTGTCTGGAGAGACTAGTGACCCGTCTGTCTGGAGAGACTAGTGACCCGTCTGTCTGGAGAGACTAGTGACCCGTCTGTCTGGAGAGACTAGTGACCCGTCTGTCTAGAGAGACTAGTAAGTCTAGGATACATCAATGGTAGAGGATGGACATCTGCAATGTAGCAGCGCGTGTGTGCGTTTGATCAGTGGCTTTTACATGGAATTAATACACAGATAGATTAAACTTGCAACATTTACAAACACACACACTGCCACACAGCAACAGTGGTGTAACGCAGCGGTACAGTTCAGTCATCGTTAACACTAACACACTCCATCACGCCCATCCTAACCCTCCTCTCTCTATGTTACAGTGTTCATGGAAATACTGTATACTGACTCTGCTCTGGGTGCTGTCTAGCTGGGCGTGTGTATACCAGTGATGTAGTCAAGTCACTAAACGTCCAGTCCAAGTCCAGTCCTAAGTCTCTAGCTTTGGGTCCAAGTCCGAGAGAAAGCCAAGTAAGGCTAGAAGGCTAAGTAATGCTAGAAAGCTAAGTAATGCTAGAAAGCTAAGTAGGGCTATAAAGCTAAGTAGGGCTATAAAGCTAAGTAGGGCTAGAAAGCTAAGTAGGGCTAAGTAATGCTAGAAAGCTAAGTAGGGCTAGAAAGCTAAGTAAGGCTAGAAAGCTAAGTAGGGCTAAGTAATGCTAGAAAGCTAAGTAAGGCTAGAAAGCTAAGTAAGGCTAGAAAGCTAAGTAATACTAGAAAGCTAAGTAATGCTAGAAAGCTAAGTAGGGCTAGAAAGCTAAGTAAGGCTAGAAAGCTAAGTAATGCTAGAAAGTTAAGTAGGGCTAAGTAATGCTAGAAAGCTAAGTAGGGCTATAAAGCTAAGTAGGGCTAGAAGGCTAAGTAGGGCTAGACTGCTTATACAGTAGCTATCTAATGCAAGGAAGAGAGACTTTCTGAAAACAAAGTCACCAATCGTCGAGTCCCAGTCCAGTCACGAGTTAAGGAAATCACATGACTTGAGTCTGAGTCAAGTCTGAGTTCATGGATTCAAGTACTATAACACTGGTGTACATACTGTCAGGCTGTGTGTCTCACCGCTGAGTTACCAGATAAGGTGCTCACCAAACAATGTTGCCAAACCTTACTACTGAAAGGGGGAATGCGTTAAGAATTCTGTGTTCTCACGTACACGCGCCAGCACCACAGACCCTTAGTGTGTTCTTCCAACTAACCTGACCTGTGTTCTCCTTAGCGTGTTCTTAGCATGTGGCGTGTGTGCATGCCAGACTGTACCATGTATGTGTAGTGTCTGGGAGGTGTTAGTTTCTGAGACACCCCCCTCTCTGCCCTGTCCTTCCGTAGGACCCAAAACACCCCCCTTCCTCGCAGCCCTAATGGTCCGGTCTGGTCTAGGTAGAATCATCTCCTCCCCTCTGCGTTCCGGCTCTAAAGGTGGGCGTGGTCGGGTGGTACAGCCCAACACCCCCGGCTCTAAAGGTGGGCGTGGCCACAGGTAGGGTGTCTGTCACCTGGCTGTCTGTCTGTCATCACCCATGGAGACCACCTGGAACTGCTGGAGACCACTTAAACCCCCCCACCCCCCCCACCACCCGTCCCCCCGTCACCTAAGCCATGTCACTCCATCCACAACACCCGCTATAGGACCACATTCTGTATAGGACATCCATCCACAGGAGCCATCTGACATAGATTCTCTGTGTTATGTGGTTGCTGTGGGTCTCTGTGTTATGTGGTTGCTGTGGGTCTCTCTGTGTGGATGTTGGTGCATGTCCATGACTCACTCACTTCGCTCGATTCGCATGATTCATCTGGTTTATCTGATTCTTCTAGTCTGCTTGTTACACCTGATTCAGCTGATTCACATGATTCATCTGGTTTATCTGATTCTTGTAGTCTGCTTGTTCCACCTGATTCAGGTCTGTGTTGGTGACCCACAGCTCTCCTTCTCTTCTTTATGACCTGAACCCTCTCCTCTCCTCTCTAGATATCAACGCCCAGGCTAGGAAGCTACAGAGGAACCGAGCTAAAGGAACTCTGACACTACCTCGACCTGGGACCACGTTCTGCCGCTCCCTCAGTGAGACCAGTCTCAACCAGGTACACCATGACTACTATTATAACTATTACTACTATTATAACTATGACTACTATTATAACTATTATAACTATTATGACTATTACTACTATTATAACTATTATAACTATTATGACTATTACTACTATTATAACTATGACTACTATTATAACTATGACTACTATTATAACTATGACTACTATTATAACTATGACTACTATTATAACTATTATAACTATTATGACTATGACTACTATTATAACTATTACTACTATTATAACTATTACTACTATTATAACTATTACTACTATGACTACTATTATAACTATTATAACTATTACTACTATTATAACTATTACTACTATGACTACTATTATAACTATTACTACTATTATAACTATTACTACTATGACTACTATTACTACTATTATAACTATTACTACTATTATAACTATTACTACTATGACTACTATTATAACTATTATAACTATGACTACTATTATAACTATTACTACTATTATGACTATTATAACTATTATAACTATTATAACTATTACTACTATTATAACTATTACTACTATTATGACTATGACCACTATTATAACTATTACTACTATTATGACTATTATAACTATTATAACTATTATAACTATGACTACTATTATTACTATTAATACTATTATGACTATTGCTACTATTATAACTATGACTACTATTATTACTATTACTACTATTATAACTATTACAACTATTATAACTATGACTACTATTATAATTATGACTACTATTATAACTATGACTACTATTATGACTATTACTACTATTTCTACTATTATAACTATTACTACTATTATGACTAGTACTACTATTACTACTATTATAATTATGACTACTATTATAACTATTACTACTATTATAACTATGACTACTATTATAACTATTGCTACTATTATAACTATTGCTACTATTATAACTATGACTACTATGACTACTATTATAACTACTACTATTATGACTATTACTACTATAATAACTATTACTACTATTACTAATGTGACTGTAAAATCTGCTTTTTGATTTGTCAATAACTCAGCCACCTTTTGACGAATCTCTTAGCTTTTCTCCAACTAAGTTCATACATTTAATTTGGTGTCAGTCCTATGGTTCATGAGAAGAATGTTTTAGAAGTATTTTTTTTTAAATGTAGCATACAGTGGGGGAAAAAAGTATTTAGTCAGCCACCAATTGTGCAAGTTCTCCCACTTAAAAAGATGAGCGAGGCCTGTAATTTTCATCATATGTACACATAAACTATGACAGACAAATAGAGAAAAAAAAATCCAGAAAATCACATTGTAGGATTTTTAATGAATTTATTTGCAAATTATGGTGGAAAATAAGTATTTGGTCACCTACAAACAAGCAAGATTTCTGGCTCTCACAGACCTGTAACTTCTTCTTTAAGAGGCTCCTCTGTCCTCCACTCATTACCTGTATTAATGGCACCTGTTTGAACTTGTTATCAGTATAAAAGACACCTGTCCACAACCTCAAACAGTCACACTCCAAACTCCACTATGGCCAAGACCAAAGAGCTGTCAAAGGACACCAGAAACAAAATTGTAGACCTGCACCAGGCTGGGAAGACTGAATCTGCAATAGGTAAGCAGCTTGGTTTGAAGAAATCAACTGTGGGAGCAATTATTAGGAAATGGAAGACATACAAGACCACTGATAATCTCCCTCGATCGCATTATCTCACCCCGTGGGGTCAAAATGATCACAAGAACGGTGAGCAAAAATCCCAGAACCACACGGGGGGACCTAGTGAATGACCTGCAGAGAGCTGGGACCAAAGTAACAAAGCCTACCATCAGTAACACACTACGCCGCCAGGGACTCAAATCCTGCAGTGCCAGACGTGTCCCCCTGCTTAAGCCAGTACATGTCCAGGCCCGTCTGAAGTTTGCTAGAGTGCATTTGGATGATCCAGAAGAGGATTGGGAGAATGTCATATGGTCAGATGAAACCAAAATAGAACTTTTTGGTAAAAACTCAACTCATTTACATTACATTCACGTCATTTAGCAGACGCTCTTATCCAGAGCGACTTACAAATAGGTGCATTCACCTTATAGCCAGTGGGATAACCACTTTACACTTTTTTTTTTTCTTTTTTTTGGGGGGAGGGGGGTGGGTTGGAGTAAAGGGGGGGGGGTAGAAGGATTACTTTATCCTATCCCAGGTATTCCTTAAAGAGGTGGGGTTTCAAATGTCTCCGGAAGGTGGTGAGTGACTCCGCTGTCCTGGCGTCGTGAGGGAGCTTGTTCCACCATTGAGGTGCCAGAGCAGCGAACAGTTTTGACTGGGCTGAGCGGGAACTATGCTTCCGCAGAGGTAGGGAAGCCAGCAGGCCAGAGGTGGATGAACGCAGTGCCCTCGTTTGGGTGTAGGGACTGATCAGAGCCTGAAGGTACGGAGGTGCCGTTCCCCTCACAGCTCCGTAGGCAAGCACCATGGTCTTGTAGCAGATGCGAGCTTCAACTGGAAGCCAGTGGAGTGTGCGGAGGAGCGGGGTGACGTGAGAGAACTTGGGAAGGTTGAACACCAGACGGGCTGCGGCATTCTGGATGAGTTGTAGGGGTTTAATGGCACAGGCAGGGAGCCCAGCCAACAGCGAGTTGCAGTAATCCAGACGGGAGATGACAAGTGCCTGGATTAGGACCTGTGCCGCTTCCTGTGTAAGGCAGGGTCGTACTCTCCGAATGTTGTAGAGCATGAACCTACAGGATCGGGTCACCGCCTTGATGTTAGCGGAGAACGACAGGGTGTTGTCCAGGGTCACGCCAAGGCTCTTCGCACTCTGGGAGGAGGACACAACGGAGTTGTCAACCGTGATGGCGAGATCATGGAACGGGCAGTCCTTCCCCGGGAGGAAGAGCAGCTCCGTCTTGCCGAGGTTCAGCTTGAGGTGGTGATCCGTCATCCATACTGATATGTCTGCCAGACATGCAGAGATGCGATTCGCCACCTGGTTATCAGAAGGGGGAAAGGAGAAGATTAGTTGTGTGTCGTCAGCGTAGCAATGATAGGAGAGGCCATGTGAGGATATGACAGAGCCAAGTGACTTGGTGTATAGCGAGAATAGGAGAGGGCCTAGAACTGAGCCCTGGAGGACACCAGTGGTGAGAGCACGTGGTGCGGAGACAGCTTCTCGCCACGCCACTTGGTAGGAGCGACCGGTCAGGTAGGACGCAATCCAAGAGTGAGCCGCGCCGGAGATGCCCAGCTCGGAGAGGGTGGAGAGGAGGATCTGATGGTTCACAGTATCAAAGGCAGCAGACAGGTCTAGAAGGACAAGAGCAGAGGAGAGAGAGTTAGCTTTAGCAGTGCGGAGAGCCTCTGTGACACAGAGAAGAGCAGTCTCAGTTGAATGACCAGTCTTGAAACCTGACTGGTTTGGATCAAGAAGGTCATTCTGAGAGAGATAGCAAGAGAGTTGGCTAAAGACGGCACGCTCAATAGTTTTGGAGAGAAAAGAAAGAAGGGATACTGGTCTGTATTTGTTGACATCAGAGGGATCGAGTGTTGGTTTTTTGAGAAGGGGTGCAACTCTCGCTCTCTTGAAGACGGAAGGGACATAGCCAGCGGTCAAGGATGAGTTGATCAGCGAGGTGAGGTAAGGGAGAAGGTCACCGGAGATGGTCTGGAGAAGAGTGGAGGGGATAGGGTCAAGCGGGCAGGTTGTTGGGCAGGTTGTTGGAGGACAAAGAATGCTGAGTTGCATCCAAAGAACACCATACCTACTGTGAAGCATGGGGGTGGAAACATCATGCTTTGGGGCTGTTTTTCTGCAAAGGGACCAGGATGACTGATCCGTGTAAAGGAAAGAATGAATGGGGGCCATGTATCGTGAGATTTTGAGTGAAAACCTCCTTCCATCAGCAAGGGCATTGAAGATGAAACGTGGCTGGGTCTTTCAGCATGACAATGATCCCAAACACACCGCCCGGGCAATGAAGGAGTGGCTTCGTAAGAAGCATTTCAAGTTCCTGGAGTGGCCTAGCCAGTCTCCAGATCTCAACCCCATAGAAAATCTTTGGAGGGAGTTGAAAGTCCATGTTGCCCAGCGACAGCCCCAAAACATCACTGCTCTAGAGGAGATCTGCATGGAGGAATGGGCCAAAATACCAGCAACAGTGTGTGAAAACCTTGTGAAGACTTACAGAAAACGTTTGACCTGTGTCTTTGCCAACAAAGGGTATATAACAAAGTATTGAGAAACTTTTGTTATTGACCAAATACTTATTTTCCACCATAATTTGCAAATAAATTCATTAAAAATCCTACAATATGATTTTCTTGATTTTTTTTTCTAATTTTGTCTGTCATAGTTGACGTGTACCTATGATGAAAATTACAGGCCTCTCTCATCTTTTTAAGTGGGAGAACTTGCACAATTGGTGGCTGACTAAATACTTTTTTCCCCCACTGTATTAGCATATTTGCTAATACTACTACTGGTATAATGTGGCAATCTGTGAATGCATCAACATTATTTTCTCAAACTCTTTAGGGACTTTTGTGCAAAGACCAAATTTGGAGTGAATCTGACTTTTAGTCAATCAGAATATTTTTTTTACGATTATTTTAAGCATTGGTGTTAGTCATAAAAGTAAATTGTTAATAGTTTCCTTATTTTTAAAAAAAAGATATCAATGAAAACATAACCTGGTTCATCATGGTAATGTCTTCGATGACCCTAAAAAGTTTCAAGTTGATAGTCCATTGTGGGGGTGGATTTACAAAGGATTTAAATGGACACGTAAAATCTGATTTTCTGATTTAATCAATAACTCAGCCATCTCTTAACCAATCAAACTACGTTAAGAGATGTACCATGGGCCTACATACCGATGGTGTTATTTGGACTTATGGTTAATGAGAATACGTTTTTCAAAGGTTTTCCAGAATTTCCGAAATGGAGGAAAAACGGAACTTATGGGTCCTTGGGGTAAATTTGTTCAGCATGAGGAAATACACCTACATGCAAAGTTTCAAGTCTCCAGGTCAAACAGTGGCGGCGGACATGAGGGTTGAAGTGAGGCTGCTTTATAACAGCGCCCCCTATAGGCCAAGTTACTCATGACCTCTAGTTTCTGTGTGCCAAATTAGAAGAAAAAAAAGTTACCAATCTATGCTTGAGATATTATAACAAAAAAATGTACCCCTAATTTTTCCAACTAATATCACTATTAGTTAGTAGCCTAGCAGTTAAGAGCGTTGGGCCAGTAACTCGCTGGTTCGAATCCCCGAGCCGACTAGGTGAAAAATCTCTTGATGTGTCCTTGAGCAAAGCACTTAACCCTAATTGCTCCTGTAAGTCGCTTTAGCGTATGCTAAATGCCTCAAATGTAAATGTAACTAATATAACTATTCCAACTAATATAACTACTGATCCAGCTAGCCGGCTCCATTCCAGGAGCAGCACATGGTGTATATGTTGTCATATATTGGGTTATATTTTGTTATGTACATCCATTAGAATTATTACAACCTTTTTTTATATAATGTTATTATATTGAACGTAATTACGGAATGTGTCTGATTTTGATTCTTAAATGTTATTGCATTATTATATATTATTATTATGATACTAATTTAAACTGCTGTATCCCCTGTACTAACCAGTTGGGGGGTGCAGACGAGCCGAAGCGCTACTACTCCACGCTGCCGGGACCTCTGAGGACGAGGGGGAGTCAGGAGGGGGCCACGACAAGGAGGAAGGAGGGAGAGGGGGGAGGAACTGGGGGAGGAGGGGTGAGACATTCCCTCTACCAGTCCCCTCACCTGCTGCTGCTGCAGGGATACAACAGACAGGTACCAACTACACTTCCTGACTGATGCATGTTGGGATATAGGATACAACAGACAGACATTAATTAATTAATTAATTAATTAATTAACTTATTTAGCAGACGCTCTTATCCAGAGCGACTTACAGGAGCAATTAGGGTTAAGTGCCTTGCTCAAGGGCACATCGACAGATTTTTCACCTAGTCGGCTCGGGGATTAGAACCAGCGACCTTTCGGTTACTGGCACAACGCTCTTACCCACTAAGCTACCTGCCGCCCCATGTACCAACTACACTACCTGACTGATACATGTTGGGATATATGATACAACAGACAGACAGGTACCAACTACACTTCCTGACTGATGCATGTTGGGATATATGATACAACAGACAGGTACCAACTACACTTCCTGACTGATGCATGTTGGGATATATGATACAACAGACAGGTACCAACTACACTTCCTGACTGATGCATGTTGGGATATATGATACAACAGACAGACAGGTACCAACTACACTTCCTGACTGATGCATGTTGGGATATATGATACAACAGACAGACAGGTACCAACTACACTTCCTGACTGATGCATGTTGGGATATATGATACAACAGACAGGTACCAACTACACTTCCTGACTGATGCATGTTGGGATATATGATACAACAGACAGACAGGTACCAACTACACTTCCTGACTGATGCATGTTGGGATATAGGATACAACAGACAGGTACCAACTACACTTCCTGACTGATACATGTTGGGATATAGGATACAACAGACAGACAGGTACCAACTACACTTCCTGACTGATGCATGTTGGGATATATGATACAACAGACAGACAGGTACCAACTACACTACCTGACTGATA
>NW_028159582.1:0-11359 GCF_964263955.1 Coregonus lavaretus
CTGTAGTCACTCAGCCTCTCATCTGTAACCAATCCTTCCTCTGTAGTCACTCAGCCTCTCCTCTGTAACCAATCATTCCTCTGTAGTCACTCAGCCTCTCCTCTGTAACCAAGCCTTCTCCTGTTGTCACTCAGCCTCTCCTCTGTAACCAATCCTTCCTCTGTAGTCACTCAGCCTCTCCTCTGTAACCAATCCTTCCTCTGTTGTCACTCAGCCTCTCCTCTGTAACCAATCCTTCCTCTGTAGTCACTCAGCCTCTCCTCTGTAACCAATCCTTCCTCTGTAGTCACTCAGCCTCTCCTCTGTAACCAATCATTCTCCTGTAGTCACTCAGACTCTCATCTGTAACCAATCCTTCCTCTGTAGTCACTCAGCCTCTCCTCTGTAACCAATCCTTCCTCTGTTGTCACTCAGCCTCTCCTCTGTAACCAATCCTTCCTCTAGTCACTCAGATTCTCCTCTGTAACCAATCCTTCCTCTGTAGTCACTCAGCCTCTCCTCTGTAACCAAGCCTTCCTCTGTAGTCACTCAGCCTCTCCTCTGTAACCAATCCTTCCTCTGTTGTCACTCAGCCTCTCCTCTGTAACCAATCCTTCCTCTGTTGTCACTCAGCCTCTCCTCTGTAACCAAGCCTTATCCTGTAGTCACTCAGCCTCTCATCTGTAACCAAGCCTTCCTCTGTAGTCACTCAGCCTCTCCTCTGTAACCAAGCCTTCCTCTGTTGTCACTCTGTGTAGATTTGTGTGAGTAAGAAAGAGAGAGAGAGAGAGAGAGAGAGAGAGAGAGAGAGAGAGAGAGAGAAAGGCAGCTAGAGAAGAGCCTCCCTGCTTATTTCTCTCTCTCTCTCGTTCACTCAGGGAACAGAGGTACACATAGTTCAAAGGAGCTGGGTTTTACTACCAGAGGAGGGTGTTGATTCCTCAACTACATCCAATGGGCTTTATTGGCATGGGGAACATATGTTTACATTGCCAAACCAAGGGAAGTAGATCACAAACAAAAGTCCTCTCTCTCTACCTCCCTCTTCCCCCTCTCCCTGCCTCTGTTTCTCACACACAGTCATTCCTTTCCAGCTAGGGCAGGGGGAGGGAGGATGGGGAGAGTGTGTGTGTCTCTGTGTGTGTCTGTGTGTGTCTCTCTGTGTGTGTGTGTCTCTGTGTGTGTGTCTCTGTGTGTGTGTCTCTGTGTGTGTGTGTCTCTATGTGTGTGTCTCTGTGTGTGTGTCTCTCTCTGTGTGTGTGTGTCTCTATGTGTGTGTGTCTCTATGTGTGTGTGTCTCTATGTGTGTGTGTCTCTGTGTGTGTGTCTCTGTGTGTGTGTCTCTGTGTGTGTCTCTGTGTGTGTCTCTCTGTGTGTGTCTCTCTGTGTGTGTGTCTCTGTGTGTGTGTCTCTGAGTGTGACTCTGTGTGTGTGTATCTGTGTGTGTCTCTCTGTGTGTGTCTCTGTGTGTGTCTCTGTGTGTGTGTGTCTCTGTGTGTGTCTCTGTGTGTGTGTGTGTGTCTGAGTGGGTCTCTGTGTGTGTGTCTCTGTGTGTGTGTCTCTGTGTGTGTCTCTATGTGTGTGTCTCTGAGTGTGTCTCTGTGTGTGTGTCTCTGAGTGTGTCTCTGTGTGTGTGTCTCTGTGTGTGTGTCTCTGTGTGTGTCTCTGTGTGTGTCTTTGTGTGTGTGTCTCTCTGTGTGTGTCTGTGTGTGTGTGTATCTGTGTGTGTCTCTGTGTGTGTCTCTGTGTGTGTGTCTCTGTGTGTGTGTCTCTCTATGTGTGTGTCTGTGTGTGTCTCTCAGTGTGTGTCTCTCTGTGTGTGTGTCTGTGTGTGTCTCTGTGTGTGTGTCTCTGTGTGTGTGTCTCTCTGTGTGTGTGTCTGTGTGTGTGTGTATCTGTGTGTGTCTCTGTGTGTGTCTCTGTGTGTGTCTCTCTGTGTGTGTGTCTCTGTGTGTGTCTTTGTGTGTGTGTCTCTCTGTGTGTGTCTGTGTGTGTGTGTGTATCTGTGTGTGTCTCTGTGTGTGTCTCTGTGTGTGTCTGTGTGTGTGTGTATCTGTGTGTGTATCTGTGTGTGTGTCTCTGTGTGTGTGTCTCTCTGTGTGTGTGTCTGTGTGTGTCTGTGTGTGTGTGTATCTGTGTGTGTATCTGTGTGTGTCTCTGTGTGTGTGTCTCTGTGTGTGTGTCTCTGTGTGTGTGTCTCTCTGTGTGTGTGTCTGTGTGTGTCTCTCTGTGTGTGTGTCTGTGTGTGTCTCTCTGTGTGTGTGTCTGTGTGTGTCTCTCTGTGTGTGTGTCTGTGTCTCTCTGTGTGTGTGTCTGTGTGTGTCTCTCTGTGTGTGTGTCTGTGTGTGTGTCTCTCTGTGTGTGTGTCTGTGTGTGTGTGTCTGTGTGTGTCTCTCTGTGTGTGTGTCTGTGTGTGTCTCTCTGTGTGTGTGTGTCTCTGACAGACAGACAGAAAGAGAGAAAGGAGGCATGGCTGCACACACACACACACACACACACACACACACACACACACACGTCACTCCACCAGACAGGAGAGTGGGTGTTAATTGGACCAGTTGCTGCCAACGACACCTCCACATCCCAAATGGCACCCTATTTCCTATATATAGTGCACTACTATTGACCAGGGCCCATATTTAGGGAATAGGGAATAGTGTTCCATTTGGGATGCAGACACAGTCTGTCACTATATTACACCTTTCAAACCAATACGTTTTTTAGCCAAATTTAGCATCCTGCCAACTTTAGCATCCTGCCAAATTTAGCATCCTGCCAACTTTAGCATCCTGCCAACTTTAGCATCCCGCCAACTTTAGCATCCCGCCAACTTTAGCATACCGCCAACTTTAGCATCCCGCCAACTTTAGCATCCCGCCAACTTTAGCATCCTGCCAACTTTAGCATCCTGCCAACTTTAGCATCCTGCCAACTTTAGCATCCTGCCAACTTTAGCATCCCGCCAACTTTAGCATCCCGCCAACTTTAGCATACCGCCAACTTTAGCATCCCGCCAACTTTAGCATCCCGCCAACTTTAGCATACCGCCAACTTTAGCATCCCGCCAACTTTAGCGCCTTCAAGTATTCACAACCCTTGACTTTTTCCACATTTTGTTTTGTTACAAAGTGGGATTAAAATTGATTTAATTGTAATTTTTTGTCAACGATTTTAACAAAATACTCTGTAATGCCAAAGTGGAAGAAAAATTCGAACCTTCATAAAAACAGGTAATTGAAGTGGGAAACCAGGTCATTGAAGTGGGAAACCAGGTCATTGAAGTGGGAAACCAGGTCATTGAAGAGGGAAAACAGGTCATGAAGAGGGAAAACAGGTCATTGAAGAGGGAAAACAGGTCATGAAGAGGGAAAACAGGTCATTGAAGAGGGAAAACAGGTCATGAAGAGGGAAAACAGGTCATTGAAGAGGGAAAACAGGTCATGAAGAGGGAAAACAGGTCATGAAGAGGGAAAACAGGTCATTGAAGAGGGAAAACACAGAAAAGCAGCTCTTTTCATTGTATACCAGGTAGCACAATGTTGCTTTTTATTTGAAAACATGATCCTCCTGAGGCATTGCAAAACATTAGTGGATGTGTGTGTGTGTGTGTGTGTGTGTGTGTGTGTGTGTGTGTGTGTGTGTGTGTGTGTGTGTGTGTGTGTGTGTGTGTGTGTGTGTGTGTGTGTGTGTGTGTGTGTGTGCGTGTCAGTCCTATTACTGTTATTCCCACAGGCGCGTGACTTTGTTTTCAGACAAACGGGACACGTTGACGATCAGAGAATCTGTATACCACCTGGGAGTAGGAAGAAACACACACACTGATCTCAGAAGTTAAACATACAAAGAAACAAACTGAACCTCTCTGAGAGAAACGCCTTCAATTATCTGCAAAGAGAACGTACCTCCAACTGCAGAGCCACAGAGGACCTCTACTCTTCTTCAATGTTTTTTCTGAAGCAGAACCCAGAACAATAGGTGAGGGAGAAATGAGAGGGCTATGAATACCAACACTATGAATACCAACACTATGAATACCAATACTATGAATACCAACACTATGAATACCAACACTATGAATACCAACACTATGAATACCAACACTATGAATACCAACACTATGAATACCAATACTATGAATACCAACACTATGAATACCAACACTATGAATACCAATACTATGAATACCAACACTATGAATACCAACACTATGAATACCAATACTATGAATACCAACACTATGAATACCAACACTATGAATACCAACACTATGAATACCAACACTATGAATACCAACACTATGAATACCAATACTATGAATACCAACACTATGAATACCAACACTATGAATACCAATACTATGAATACCAACACTATGAATACCAACACTATGAATACCAACACTATGAATAACAACACTATGAATACCAACACTATGAATAACAATACTATGAATACCAACACTATGAATACCAACACTATGAATACCAACACTATGAATACCAACACTATGAATACCAACACTATGAATACCAATACTATGAATAACAACACTATGAATACCAACACTATGAATACTAATACTATGAATACCAACACTATGAATACCAACACTATGAATACCAACACTATGAATACCAATACTATGAATACCAACACTATGAATACCAACGCTATGAATACCAACACTATGAATACCAACAGCTGTGATTCACGTGTTGCGGTGAGGAGAGTGTTGTTGGTGGTGGAGGAGTGGGAGGAGCTACAACAAAATAACACAACAACCTATCAGGTCTGTTTGCACTACAAGTCAGTGTGACTCATGGGATGGACAGAGACACATGACAGGAAGACAGTAAAGGGGGATGGACAGAGACACATGACAGGAAGACAGTAAAGGGAGATGGACAGAGACACATGCCAGGAAGACAGTAAAGGGGGATGGACAGAGACACATGCCAGGAAGACAGTAAAGGGGGATGGACAGAGACACATGACAGGAAGACAGTAAAGGGGGATGGACAGAGACACATGACAGGAAGACAGTAAAGGGGGATGGACAGAGACACATGACAGGAAGACAGTAAAGGGAGATGGACAGAGACACATGACAGGAAGACAGTAAAGGGGGATGGACAGAGACACATGACAGGAAGACAGTAAAGGGGGATGGACAGAGAAACATGACAGGAAGACAGTAAAGGGAGATGGACAGAGACACATGACAGGAAGACAGTAAAGGGGGATGGACAGAGACACATGACAGGAAGACAGTAACGGGGGATGGACAGAGACACATGACAGGAAGACAGTAAAGGGAGTGGACAGAGACACATGCCAGGAAGACAGTAAAGGGGGATGGACAGAGACACATGACA
The DNA here is from genome assembly GCF_964263955.1 of Coregonus lavaretus. Lineage (NCBI taxonomy): Eukaryota > Metazoa > Chordata > Actinopteri > Salmoniformes > Salmonidae > Coregonus > Coregonus lavaretus. Next base: position 5,355 of record NW_028159582.1, read on the forward strand.
GGAAGACAGTAAAGGGGGATGGACAGAGACACATGACAGGAAGACAGTAAAGGGGGATGGACAGAGACATATGACAGGAAGACAGTAAAGGGGGATGGACAGAGACACATGACAGGAAGACAGTAAAGGGGGATGGACAGAGACACATGACAGGAAGACAGTAAAGGGGGATGGACAGAGACAAATGACAGGAAGACAGTAAAGGGGGATGGACAGAGACACATGACAGGAAGACAGTAAAGGGGGATGGACAGAGACACATGACAGGAAGACAGTAAAGGGGGATGGACAGAGACACATGACAGGAAGACAGTAAAGGGGGATGGACAGAGACACATGACAGGAAGACAGTAAAGGGAGATGGACAGAGACACATGACAGGAAGACAGTAAAGGGGGATGGACAGAGACACATGACAGGAAGACAGTAAAGGGGGATGGACAGAGAAACATGACAGGAAGACAGTAAACGGAGATGGACAGAGACACATGACAGGAAGACAGTAAAGGGGGATGGACAGAGACACATGACAGGAAGACAGTAACGGGGGATGGACAGAGACACATGACAGGAAGACAGTAAAGGGAGATGGACAGAGACACATGCCAGGAAGACAGTAAAGGGGGATGGACAGAGACACATGACAGGAAGACAGTAAAGGGGGATGGACAGAGACACATGACAGGAAGACAGTAAAGGGAGATGGACAGAGACAAATGCCAGTAAGACAGTAAAGGGGGATTTAGGAGAAATCAGCATTTCTCTGATTGTGTACTTCCTAAACCTGGTGCAGGATCTCTTACCCATAAAACCCTCTGCAGTGGAGAAGCCCTACAGTCATATCCCACTGCCAACTCTCTCTCTCTCTCCGAACACACTGCAGCACAGCAGTTCCATCATAGTACCATTAACACACTACACCTTCTGATACACACTACACCCTATAATACACACTACACCTTCTGATACACACTACACCTTCTGATACACACTACACCATCTGATACACACCTTCTAATACACACTACACCTTCTGATACACACTACACCTTCTGATACACACTACACCTTCTGATACACACTACACCTTCTGATACACACTACACCTTATAATACACACTACACCTTCTAATACACACTACACCTTCTGATACACACTAAACCTTCTAATACACACCTTCTTCTGATACACACCTTCTTCTGATACACACCTTCTTCTGATACACACTACACCTTCTGATACACACCTTCTAATACACAATACACCCTCTAATACACAAGAAACCTTTCTAATACACACTACACCTTCTAATACACACCTTCTAATACACACTACACCTTCTGATACACACTACACCTTCTGATACACACTACACCTTCTGATACACACTACGCCTTCTAATACACACTACACCTTCTGATACACACCTTCTGATACACACTACACCTTCTGATACACACTACACCTTCTGATACACACTACACCTTCTGATACACACTACACCTTCTGATACACACCTTATAATACACAATACACCTTCTAATACACACCTTCTAATACACACTACACCTTCTGATACACACTACACATTCTGATACACACTACACCTTCTGATACACACTACACACTACACCTTCTGATACACACTAAAAGAGGAAATGCTGGTTCCATTGTAGAGGGGTAGATGGTAATGAGGATACGAGAGCTGTACAGAACATCCACTCTATTAAGGAAGGTGCGGTCTGTTTTGGGATTGAGTTCCTCATGCATACTATAACTAACGCCCTTAATCACAGACAGAAAAATAAAATACTTCCTTCACAGCAACACATTCAAATATAGACCCATAAAAACACACTAACTAAAACACATCCATTACGGTCTAATGCTGTGTCCCCAGTGAACCCGTTTCATCTCCTTCAAAGCACATACATCATAACCTTTCAGTTGAATAATTCATCACAACTTCCCATCCTTTCTCTCTCCTCCTTCTCACACATCACTTTTAGCTGCTTTAGCTGCAAATGGGCCCAGACCCTCCCTCTACCTACCTACCTACCTACCTACCTACCTACCTACCTACCTACCTACCTACCTACCTACCTACCTACCTACCTACCTACCTACCTACCTACCTACCTACCTACCTACCTACCTACCTACCTACCTATCTATCTATCTATCTATCTATCTATCTATCTATCTATCTATCTATATATATATATATATATATATATATATATATATATATATATCTGAATGTTGAACTAAAGGATGCTGATGAAGATGTACAAATAGACAGTGGCTGAGGCTGGCGGTGGACCAGTTGGACAACCAGTGGCTGGGGCTGGGGGTGGACCAGTTGGACAACCAGTGGCTGAGGCTGGGGGTGGACCAGTTGGACAACCAGTGGCTGAGGCTGGGGGTGGACCAGTTGGACAACCAGTGGCTGAGGCTGGAGGGGGACCAGTTGGACAACCAGTGGCTGAGGCTGGGGGTGGACCAGTTGGACAACCAGTGGCTGAGGCTGGGGGTGGACCAGTTGGACAACCAGTGGCTGAGGCTGGAGGGGGACCAGTTGGACAACCAGTGACTGAGGCTGGCGGTGGACCAGTTGGACAACCAGTGGCTGAGGCTGGTGGGGGACCAGTTGGACAACCAGTGGCTGAGGCTGGAGGTAAACCAGTTGGACAACCAGTGGCTGAGGCTGGTGGGGGACCAGTTGGACAACCAGTGGCTGAGGCTGGCGGTGGACCAGTTGGACAACCAGTGGCTGAGGCTGGGGGTGGACCAGTTGGACAACCAGTGGCTGAGGCTGGAGGTGAACCAGTTGGACAACCAGTGACTGAGGCTGGCGGTGAACCAGTTGGACAACCAGTGACTGAGGCTGGCGGTGAACCAGTTGGACAACCAGTGGCTGAGGCTGGGGGTGGACCAGTTGGACAACCAGTGGCTGAGGCTGGCGGTGGACCAGTTGGACAACCAGTGGCTGAGGCTGGGGGTGGACCAGTTGGACAACCAGTGGCTGAGGCTGGTGGGGGACCAGTTGTACAACCAGTGGCTGAGGCTGGTGAGAAAGAGAGTAGGGGGACTGGGGACAATAATGTTGGTCAAATCTGGTCAACCCAATCCAGGTCACAGAGAGTCCAGTCAGATGTGCAGTCGGTCATTCTCTGGTCAATCAATTATGGAAACTGGGAAAAGCAGTGATAACCAGATGAAGAGGATGGGCTTTATTTCCATCTGTCTAGAAGACCTCCCATCATAGACAGACAGCTAAACCATCAGTGCATTCACAACAGGTAGCCCAGACGCAGCAGTATATTCCTTGTTCATTTCACGGCTGGCTGGCTAACGTTAGCTAACACTGTATGAAACTGTAACACGGACTTCAGTCTACTCTGCTATCCTGCACCGGCCAGAGAGAGGAGTGGACACTCCGACCTGCAGGATGCTCTTCACAGATGAATACCCAGTGCATGTCTGCGTCCAAAATAGCACCCTATTCCCTATATAGTGCACTATTTCTTTTACCAGAGCTCTATGAGTCCTGGTCAAAACGAGCTCTATGAGTCCTGGTCAAAACGAGCTCTATGAGTCCTGGTCAAAAGTAGTGCACTATGCAGTAGATCAATAGATGCAGGGTGTCTTTTGGGACGTACACCACCTAAAAGGAAGCGATTCCCAAACCTTCCATAACAATGCCATCACCTACAGAGAGATGAACTTGGAGAAGAGTCCCCTAAGCAAGCTGGTCCTGGGGCTCTGTTCACAAACACAAACAGACCCCACAGAGCCCCAGGACAGCAACACAATTAGACCCAACCAAATCATGAGAAAACAAAAAGATAATTACTTGACACATTGCAAAGAAATAACAAAAAAACAGAGCAAACTAGAATGCTATTTGGCCCTAAACAGAGAGTACACAGTGGTAGAATACCTGACCACTGTGACTGACCCAAACTTAAGGAAAGCTTTGACTATGTACAGACTCAGTGAGCATAGCCTTGCTATTGAGAAAGGCCGCCGTAGGCAGACCTGGCTCTCAAGAGAAGACAGGCTATGTGCACACTGCCCACAAAATGAGGTGGAAACTGAGCTGCACTTCCTAACCTCCTGCCAAATGTATGACCATATTAGAGACACATATTTCCCTCAGATTACAGCGATCCACAAAGAATTCGAAAAACAAACCCAATTTTGATAAACTCCCATATATATTGGGTGAAATACCACATTGTGCCATCACAGCAGCAAGATGTGTGACCTGTTGCCAAAAGAAAAGGGCAACCAGTGAAGAACAAACACCATTGTAAATACAACCCATATTTATGTTTATTTATTTTCCCATTTGTACTTTAACTATTTGCACATCGTTACAACACTGTATATATATATACATAATATGACATTTGAAATGTCTTTATTCTTTTGAAACTTCTGAGTGTAATGTTTACTGTTAATATTTATTGTTTATTTCAAATTATGTGACGTGAGATTGAAAAGCCTGTCACTCCATATCACTCCATGTCAATCCAAAGCCACTGGTCTGTACAGAGCAATGCACCAGTGAGACTTACATGCTGCTATACAGTACATTGGAGGAGCCTGACAGAGCTGTGTGTGTGTGTGTGTCTGTGTGTGTGTGTGTGTGTGTGTGTGTGTGTCCGTGTTTGTGCAGTGTAGGCTGACAGAGGAGAGGGGGTTGTCCCGACTAAGAGCATCCCTGTGGGACCCTGCAACAGATCTTAGCTCCAGCCCAGCAGGACACCTGACCCATATACACAACATCAGAGCAATGATACCACCACATACAGTACCCTCTACCATACATTACTATTAAAGTAATACCACAACATATCACTACCCTCTACCATACATTACTATTAAAGTAATACCACAACATATCACTATCCTCTACCATACATTACTATTAAAGTAACACCACAACATATCACTACCCTCTACCATACATTACTATTAAAGTAATACCACAACATATCACTATCCTCTACCATACATTACTATTAAAGTAACACCACACCATATCACTATCCTCTACCATACATTACTATTAAAGTAATACCACAACATATCACTACCCTCTACCATACATTACTATTAAAGTAACACCACAACATATCACTACCCTCTACCATACATACTATTAAAGTAACACCACAACATATCACTATCCTCTACCATACATTACTATTAAAGTAACCACAACATATCACTATCCTCTACCATACATTAATATTAAAGTAACACCACACCATATCACTATCCTCTACCATACATTACTATTAAAGTAATACCACAACATATCACTACCTCTACCATACATTACTATTAAAGTAATACCACACCATATCACTACCCTCTACCATACATTACTATTAAAGTAACACCACACCATATCACTATCCTCTACCATACATTACTATTAAAGTAACACCACACCATATCACTATCCTCTACCATACATACTATTAAAGTAACACCACACCATATCACTATCCTCTACCATACATTACTATTAAAGTAACACCACAACATATCACTATCCTCTACCATACATTACTATTAAAGTAACACCACACCATATCACTACCCTCTACCATACATTACTATTAAAGTAACACCACACCATATCACTATCCTCTACCATACATTACTATTAAAGTAACACCACAACATATCACTATCCTCTACCATACATTACTATTAAAGTAACACCACAACATATCACTATCCTCTACATACATTACTTTAAAGTAACACCACACCATATCACTACCCTCTACCATACATTACTATTAAAGTAACACCACAACATATCACTATCCTCTACCATACATTACTATTAAAGTAACAGCACAACATATCACATATGTCTCCACCACCACCATATCACATTATGTCACTACCACCATCCATATCACATTATGTCTCTACCACCATCCATATCACATATGTCTCTACCACCATCCATATCACA